>NC_051119.1:2194968-2292138 GCF_014839805.1 Manduca sexta
ACAGATCCAAGAGAATTTTCACAATGAAAAAAAAATCCACCACGGCGGACTAAAGCCTATACACTTACACTATATTAGGTCTATATTCTACTGACTTTAACATCTCATCAGCTCATTGTTAAAAAGACTGGTCGCATGGAGTTGAATTAGTAATAATCTGGTGCATCATATTTCTAAACTAATCTTTACAATATAATGGAAATAGTTTACTCGATGTAAATAAAGATCGATATTGAATAATGGGGTACAAAGTTCATTTGGTTCTTTATGCAAATATTCATTCCACACCTCCTACTAAAAGGTATAAATTTAAAATATATTTAACTAATGTTATAAATGTAAAAAAAAATGCTTTCGGTTGAATTTGGCATACATAGAAACTATGTCCTGAATTAACCCATAGGCTATTTATTCCGAAGATCACTGCGCAAGCGCAGCCATGAGCGAAGTCTAGTAGTACAATAAATAGGTTTCAATGAGTAAACGCTGTTCATATTCGCTGTTTACGGCGCTTTAGAGCTATATTTAACAGTTCCTGCGCTCGCCGGAACCGACAACTTACACAAACGGTCCGTGACATTCAACTAATAATATTAATATTAATATGCCAACATTGACGTATATTTTATAGACACGAACGTCTATAAAATATACGTCAACTATTAGTTCAAAATCTGAAATAAAATGGCACCCAAAAAGTCACTGTTATAACCTATTTATTCACTTAATAATTGTACTTATTTGGTTAATAGATTTATTCACATCCAGGTTTACACTTAGACTCGAGTTCTTATATTATGAACGTCACTCCGTAGATAACCACGCGCTGTAAATAATGACATCATACTAAAGTCAGGTGTACGGATTACAGTACAGTTGAGCCGAAGAAATGAATGTACGGAACGCCAGATCTAGTACGTAGTACATATATATATATATAATGTATGCCAACACTTTAATAAGAAGAATAGGCGTTCGCCTGATGGTAAGCAATACGACCGCCCATAAACAGTAGAAACTTGAGAAATTAGGTTTAGAAATTTGGGTTTTTCTGCTCAGTATCAGCCCGGAGTCTGGAATTTGAGCCCGATATGGCGATAGGCTCGCCCCCTATTACATCATGGGACGGAACACACTTGGCGAAAATTGGGTGCCTTGGTTGCGCGTTCTCTGCATACCCCCTCCGGGGATAAATGCGTGATATTGTGGGTGTATACAGTAGAAACACCATAAATACCTTCGAATGACAACGTACTGCGTGAAACTCCACTGCGGTCGTCACCCTAAGTTAATTTATGGTATCATAACAAAAAGAAAGGATATAATGTAAAGCGCCGATAGTCTACTTTAGAGTGGAACTGATTGCCGGGACTACAGGATAATACAGGATTGACATTACTATAACAAATAGACAACATGTTATACAGGTTTATTTTGACATTGCGTTACTAAATGAAACCACATACTCGTCTTCACCTATGCTGACATTGTGCCAAAAATCATCCATTAATAATAAATATTTCAACGAAAAATCCTGGTTTTAGTTTTCAGATTTTGTAGTTTAATGCGAAAATGCTTTATACGTGGGTGTATTTCTGTCTGAAAGTATGATGTTGCCACTGCAATGAATTCTTTTATAGTAGTGATAGTGTCAGAAGCGCGCGTAAAATTAAAATTACTTTTTATTAATATTTACTTTGTTCGAAACTTACTCTTTTTTATTTTACATCTACGGCTCAAGTAACTTAGTGTAAAGTGTTATTTGCAAGTATATAAGTATGTGGTTTCATTTAGTAACGCGATGTCAAAACGACCCTGTATAAAGAAAGCCGCGAGCCTAAGCTAGTGTACAACACCTAATTTGTAGATAATACTATCTTGTCTCAGTAAATACTTACTGTTACACAAATATTATGCTCCCAGTGTTTACATTATCATTTTAATGACATTGTATTTACCTAATACATCTCTTTGGTTTGTGGTTGCCTATCGTGAGGTTTCCGATTTAATTCTTCGCTGATATTTTTAGCTTTATCAGCAAATTAGGTTAGTACTGTTTTTGATTGAAAGACATTGCAATCAGTGCAATTACCAGCCATATTAAGACTAATTTAATGATTGTGTATTACCATTGGCGACACTGTGCATATTTTAATGCAACTGAATGACGAGACAAGCTTGCCGTTCGACTGATGGTAAGCGATACAACCGCCCATAAGCAGTAGAAACACTAACACCTTGAATTACAAAGTATTGTTTGGTGTTCCACTGCGCTCGTCATCCTGAGACATGAGATGTTAAGTCTCATTATGTCCAGTAGTTACACTGGCTACAAAGTCCTGCAAACCAGAACACATCAGTGACTACACACTGCTGCTTGGCGGTAGAAAGGCATTGCGGTGATATCTACCCAGGCGGACTCTCACATATGAGAGACCTACAGCATTTAACGGATTTGAATGTTGATAAATCATGACCTGAATTAACATATAAGCTATTTTAATCATTATACAAACGTGTATTCTCACGCAAAGGCCGTGAGTTAATAAAAATATTTTCGAAACTCAAACACCTAACGAACGTTGTTTTATAAACCACGACTCTAATGTGACATAAAACATGCGAACAGACTCAACAATCGGCCAACATTGTAACCAACGCGATAAGCCAACAATGTCCCATTGAAACGGGCCAAATGTTGGTTCAATACCCCAAATATTTGGGGTACATGTGCAGCCCATCTCGGCCAGATTGCCTCCAATTCAATCTCGACGTAATATTTCAAACAAAACGTCGTGTAATATCATTTATAAAAGCGACACAAAACGTTTACATGTTAGGTTATGTAGGGCTGTCGCGGGTTTAAAAAATTAGCGCAATGTAATATATTTAATTTCTAAAATGAATATAAAAGTATTAATTTATTTTTAAAACTTTTCTGGATCCTTCACAGAGGCAACGGTAATCCGTAAACCAAATAATTATTCAAAAATACTACTCACTACTACTACTCTTAAATATTAGGAAATATGATCTAAATATAGTAATAGGGATTAATAAGGTTGATTACCATATTATTGTTTGCTACCTAGCAGTGTGAAATGTCTGAACATTATGGCAAAAATCTAGCGTCTCTATATGGTGAGTGTAGTTTGACCATCTCAAGCTTTTTAATTTAGAACTCTATGTAGTATTGTATAAATTATAGGCACTGTGCAGTCAGACTTACCACCAGTTCAAAGACGAATCTCATTATACATTTATTTAAAAAAATAGTTCTAATATATTTAATATAATAGTACTTACGTGACAGCCCTGAGCTGCCCTAAGGGCTATTGCACATCGTTCGGCTAATTTGGTGATGTTATACACGTCGCCTCACTCTTTAGCCTGCCTATTACGATATTGGGATGTGCTAGGGTTGTCATCGCTATCGATAAAAGATATTATTGTTTTTTGAGTTGCGTTAATTTATAATCACTGCTCGAGATATTCGAACTAAAAATATTAATTTGTTACCTAACCTAGAAATCAAACTTTAAATGTGCCTGTTTAGTCTTCATACATCCACAAAACTAAAGGGGCCATGAATAACAACAATTATTGTAAAATAACATTTGAATGCGCTGTACACAAGGCCGCGTCCACACTAATTGAGAACGTGTGTCTAGTATCGCCCACTCAACCTCATGAATGCAGTCTAGCCTGATGAATGCATGCTAGCGGGATAAATATATCTATAATAAAATAGAGAAGTATGCGCTGCATTCATTTCGTATTAATGTAATAAAGAAATTTGTGTGTTTCGGACCAATATTAATACCTATTTCCATCATAATTTGATGCTTTGTGCTTGGTTTTATGAAATACATTTACCCCCTTATTCGTAGACGTTTTTTTATCCAAGGACGGAGCATTGCTGTGATAACAATTCTGTGTCTCAGTGCTGACGGCATGGCAGCCTTCGTAGTGCGTAGACATAGGGCCGTTGTGATTGGCTAATATTGAGATACAACTTGAATCTGATTGGCTGTCAGATAAACAAAGCTGAGGAACAGACTTGTTATCAGAGCAATGCTCCGTCCTTCGATAAAAACGTCTGTGAATAAGGGGGTTAGTATATAAGAACGACTGTATGAAAAAGTTTCTATGCTATCGAACAT
Source organism: Manduca sexta (assembly GCF_014839805.1). Taxonomy (NCBI): domain Eukaryota; kingdom Metazoa; phylum Arthropoda; class Insecta; order Lepidoptera; family Sphingidae; genus Manduca; species Manduca sexta. Next base: position 2,199,132 of record NC_051119.1, read on the forward strand.
TGGCAATAAAAAAAAAAAAAAAAACAAATGAATACAAAAGTAACGAAACCCGCAAATGAATAATAAAAATGATTAGAGTTGTATGACAATTATCGACACAATTCCCATCCCTACCCCATATGAATATTTAATTTCACCCCTTTCGCCGTGTTTATTTATTGGTCGTATATTTCATTGCCCCAGGGTGAATTTGCATGTGTAACGCGGACTCACCCTGTCAAAATTATTGTTGGGGTAACTGTGATGCGAGTTAGCCGGCTAATGGGGTACAATGACGTCAGTGCATTGGTTTACATTTGAAATTAGAAAAAAATGTGTTCTTATTTTGAATGTTGGAAAGATGTTCTTTTTTTAAATGTTTCTGTTTGCGAAATATAGGTTATATTATTATACTTTTAATTTATATTCAACTATCTTCGTAGGCTAGGGAAGAAATTAAAATAGGTTCATGATGTTTTATGTATTGTTTTCGGCAAGTTTATTTATGGTTTGGGACGATATGGTTTTTTCCTGATGGCTTAAATCCTCTATGATAATAATATCCTAAATAATACTTTTACAATTTACACGTGTATATTATAAACCAACACGAAATAACATATTTTATTATGACCTTTATTTTATTCGAAAGACTAGTTCGTTACCCATACACACGCCTTATATCCCCGATAGGTTAGGCAGAGGCGCAACTACTGCACCCACTTTTCGCCGTGTATTTCCATAATGTGATAGGGGGTGAGCCTATCGCCATATCAGGTAAAATTCCAGACTCCCCCCTTATATTTTGAAGAAAAATATCACTAAGACTAGCTAATTATAATCTGAATAAACATCAATATCATTCCCGTCGCTACTCATTACCAAACTATCGCGATAACGCAACAAACATTTAATTAGCTTACGCGCTGCGATCATTGTTATCGGCTATGATTTATGTTTGGAGCAACACGGGTGAAAACAGCAGCGAACGAGATGTTTGATCCAATGAGACAAATATTTGTGCGACTCGCAAATGTTTGTATTAAGGTTGGGTGTAATGGATAGTTTAGAAGTGAGGTCTCATATATATTCGTTTTAGAGTAAATTCTCTAAGTTCGTATGTATGTTTTTGTACAGTACATTGTAGATTCCTGTTAAAGTAATACGCAAGTTCTCTTGTGTTATGATACGGGCTTCTGAAGCCAATTTCTAGGTATCAAGATAATGAGGGCACAGAAGATTTTTCTGTTGCCTTGAATGACGAGACGAGTTTGCCGTTCGCCTGATGGTAAGCGATACAATCGCCTATAAACAGAAGAAACACTGTCCAATACCTCGAATTACAAAGTATTTGGTATTCCACTGCACTCGCACTCCTGAGACATGATGTATTCTTATGTCCAGAAGTTACGCTGGCTATAATATTCTTCAACTGGAACACAACAGAGACTACATTTCTGATTGGTAGAAATAGACATTGCGGTGGGACCAACCTAGGTGGACTCTCACATATGAGAGACCTACCAGTCCAAGTACTTTACATTTGAGGTTGTTATAGTTTGAGTATGATCACCATCAGCGAGCGGCGCTCACTGCTCGTCATTACCGTTAATCAAGATGACTTACATACGTGATACGAGGGCTTACTAACAAGTATCCTAATTATCCTGAACGTATGCCGGGAGGTATAAACTTTTTTTTAAATTTTTAGAGTGAAATTTCATTAATTATATTTTTAATGACAAAACTTTTGGATGCGTGGTTATATCGACATAGTTAAAAGTTTGAAGAGTTTTGTATTTTTTCCTTTTATAAAATATTTTATTTTTCATTTGTATTTAGTTATTTTAATATTAATTCATGTTACTGATGACAATTATAGTGCAATATCGCAATCATGGGATTTAACTGGGTGTATTTCTATTTGTATTTATCTTCTATCTATCTTCTATACTTATAATAAATCTGTAGAGAGGTCAATTCTGTACATGAAATATATTTCCAAAATAACTATCAGGGGGTGATTAGGGATCGATACTGATGCCAAAAATGCAATTAGTAAAATTTTTGTCTGTCTGTCTGTCTGTCTGTCTGTATAACCGTTATAGAAACAAAAACTACTCGACGGATTTTAACGAAACTTGGTACAATTATTTGTCATACTCCTGTGCTGGTTATAGTATACTTTTCATCACGCTACAATTAATAGGAGCAGAGCAGTGAAGGGAAATGTTGGGAAAACGGGAGATGTTACTCCATTTTTTAAGCTTCCGCCGCGTGTGCAACCTTAATGTTTAAAGCTACACAGAAATCATGTATGACGGAAATGTTCGCCTTAAAATTGTATAAAAAATATCCCACAACAGCATATGTCTATCTTTTATGGTTGACTCACAATAACACGTGTAGCTCCCGATAGCTTAGCAGTTCTTAGCTTTCTCATTATATTTGTCTACTCTTACGTTTATAACACTCTCAGTCAGCCCCGGATCTAGGGGGGGGGGCAAGCCAGGGCCCGTGCCCCGGGTGGCGAATTTAGAGGGCGGGAAATTAAAACTTGGCAGACGAATACACATTTCATCATTAACGCAACTTTGACTACTGCGACATCTATACTCTATACTATTATATAAAGCTGAAGAGTTTGTTTCTTTGTTTGTTTGAACGCTCTAATCTCAGGAACTACTGGTTCAAATTGAAAAATTCTTTTTGTGTTGGATAGCCCTTTGTTTGTGGAGTGCTATAGGCTATATATCATCACGCTATACCCAATAGGAGCAGTTCAGTAATGGCTAATCTCAGGAACTATCGGTTCGAACTGAAAAAATATTTTTATGTTGGATAGCCCTTTGTTCCTGGAGTGCTATAGGCTATATATCATCACGCTATGACCAATAGGAGCGGAGCAGTAATGAAACATGTTGTAAAAACGGGGAAAATTTATTAGTTTTGAGAGCTTCTGTTGCTTGCGCTACGTAAACAGTTAAAGTTATGCAACAATGATGTATGACGGGATTGTTCCTCTTAAAAAGTTATACAAAAATTTATTATAAAACAAAGTCCCCTGCTGAATTTGTCTGCCTGAACGTGTTAAACTCAAAAACTACCCAACGTATTAAGATGAAATTTGGTATGGAGACAGTTTGAAACCCAGGGAAGAACATAGGCTCCCGGGAAACTTACTTTTATAATGGGAAACTTTAGCCTGAAAAACTTTATAACGCGGGCGGAGCCGCGAGCAAAAGCTAGTATATAATAATTTTAAAAATATACATACTCACTTTATTTCCCGAAGGTGTAGGCAGGGAGATGCTATTTGTATACTAAATTTCTTTAAGCTTTACCCATACCATGATGTCACAGGGATAAGCCTAACGCCAAATTGAACACAATTACGAATTCTTGGGACCTCAACTTTTTTATCTCACAGATTTTTAGTAACCAAACCTTGAATCTCAGATTATAAATGCCTTGGGTACTGCATCTGGAAAACAACTAGGATCTTGATTTAAAATTAACCAATACTTTGAATCACGAAGCTCTATATTACATTTGTTACTCATCTTTCAATTCTACAAAACTAGCAAATTCAAGAAAACCAATTTCAAAGAACAAAGCAGAAGGAACGTAAAATACCTCATGGGATAAGTGAAATCAGCTAGAAACTTCAAATCCCGTATTAAGCTAAAAGATCAATGAAAATATTAGTTTAAATAAAAGTTTTCCAACTATTGTAATAAGTTGTGGTGTTAGACGGGCTTAGACGTTAAATTCAAAATGGATGGTCGTAATTGAAACTGAACTTTAAAGAAAGAAAGAATCAATTGGTTTTGTCTGGTGTTTTGGCTGGGACTTTGTATAAACGCTTTGATTTCCCACCGGATATTCGTTTAACTTCTGTTATATCCTGGTTTGAAGGACATTGTAGCCAGTGTAACTATTGGACATAATAAGACCTAACATTTCATGTCTTATGGCGGTCTTAATCATGGCGAACGGCAAGCTCGTTTCGTCATTCAAAGCAATAAAAAAACTTTATTAGAATTTGATTTAGGGTCTTACTATCAATTTAATACATCTTTCATGCTTAGAAAGCATTGTGTTTTGTCTTCTCTGATACATGTTACGAAACATTATAAAACAATGGTTATATTAATAATGTGGTTATTAAATAAGTCAGGATGTAAATATTAAAAGAAAAATACTTAGATTTAGTTCGTAGTGTCATAAGTGGTGTATACATAGAGAATCAACTGCTGAATCCTATGGTGTAAAGTGAATATTCGCAGAGATGTGTGAGGGACATAAAGAGATCATGCTGCCAGTAGTTATCTTGTTCTTTAATTATAAATAATAAATTTTACAAGTACAAGACAAAATGTACAGCAAAGGTCTTTGATGCCAGTATTACCCAATATATTTTCTATAAGTATATGGATCCGGCCGAGCGAACTCAGAAAGCCTTGAAAAACGGTGCAATTATTTGTACGGGTTCCTTAATAATATATTCTTTATAGGTAGACCAGTTATTAAAACGCGATGAAGGTATCTTAATGACATTTCTTCCCGGCTTGTGTTTCCGTTATAAGATATAATAATTCGTCCCGGGCGATTTGTTTTTATTCAAACGTCGCCAGAGCAGAAAATTATACGGTATAACCCTATTTCCGTGGGTTCCCATGGACTTCCCATGTTCTTATGGGGTAATAGAAGAAATGGGGTAATTGTGAACGCTTTAAGGGGTAAATTGAGATGCGTTTTGGGTTACGTTAGATAATTTTAGTGTACTTTTGGGGTAATGTTGTGAGATGGTTATTTTGATTGCTATTATATATTTTTAATAATAGAGACTATGTTGTATATGGTGAAAAAATATGAACAAATCGTTCTGATTAGTCGTTTTCCCGAGTAGATTACCAACAGTAAGGATTTTTGGGTTTATTCTTCGAGCGTAGAGAGAAACGAAATCTCTGCTGATACTTATTATATTAATTGTATTTATCATCGACTGCATTGGATAAATGGATTTGCTAATGGTCAACCATATTTTCTATAATTTTTATTATAACACCGAAACCATTTTTATCAGTTTTAACTACTTTACCGTACTTTTAGCAGATCTAATCTACATTTTGGGTAATAGTAAAAAATACTAACTCACCTTGGGTATTACAATCTCCAGTTCCCGCTATTGCAAAATAAAAGAAGTAGCCTCTATTGCAAAATTAACAGCGATCTGATACTTCGTTTTTTCGGGGAGCGATCTTCGCAAATGCAGTTACTATGTAGGTCATAGCAATTGATTGCTCTCGTCTCTGCGCCTTTTTTTACGTTAATTGCAGTCCTCTGGTATTTGTCGTCCACCGATTTTCATGTTTTATAGTTGGCTTTTGTTTGCGCTATCCTTCTACAGTCTTACTTATAATCTCGACGTATTTTAATCAATTGCTTTGCCACCGATTACTAAAAATTTTTGCTTATAAACTTTTTTTAACGTTAAGACATGATTAAGCATTGCTTAAATAGCTGTCAAAATTAAATATTGGTGATTAAAAGTTTAAGAGCGGAGTCAAGATCTAACTAAGCATAGCTTTACGATTTTTTTATAATTATGACAGCTAGTGTTCAGATATTCTGGCGTGCGGGGAACATCCTTTACTTTTTAGTCTGTGCGAACATCGCTTATTTCATTTTAAGAGCTCCATATAGATCTGGAGAAAAAAAAATATAAACATTTTGTTAGACATACACTATTTTTAATGATATTGCACACTATAATATATCGAAAATTAGTTCGTCAAACTATGACTGCAGTTGCAGTTATAATGGATATGAAAAATCGGTCGTCTAAGTTCACCGTTACCTTTGTTATAGCAAAAACTGAACACAAAGAATCAAACTCCAGCTTATTGGGAATAACGGTGTCAACTCGTGCGTTCTTCGTTTTTACGAAAATTGATTTTTGGAGCGGCCATCTGATTGTACCGTTTAATCTTAATGCAATTCGATAGAGCCAAAGATTTTAAACTGTATAGTTAGGTATAGACCAGTCTCAAGGGAAAATTTTTGCTCCAAAAAAAAACTGTCGTATTTGAAATGTCCGTATGGCAAGACTTTAGATAATTATCTTTAGATAATAATGCAGTAAAAATATATTTGCAGGAAATATACTAATATTCACATTAAAAACGGACAAAGCATGATATGGGAAAAATGAAGTATTTACATTGATGTTATGCTATTTCACGGTAGGTTGAGTAATGATCACACAAGCGAACATTTTTGTATAACAATCTTCCCAATGTCCGCTCTATATAATTTTAGTACCATCGATATATATGTACTACGTACTAGATTTGAGGTTCCGAACATTTATTGTGTTCTACTGAATTGAACTGTTATCCATTCAAACTGACTTTAGTTTGGTCAATATTGACGGCTTGTGGTTGTGTACGGAGAGCCGCTCATGATATAAAAACGCTACTCTAATTGCAAACTTGGATGTGAGTAAAAATATTAGTGAAATAAGTAAAATTATTTGTTAAGTGAATAAATAGTTTATAACAGTGACGTTTTGGTTGCCGTTTTAGTTCAGATTTTGAACAAATAGTTTATATGGACGTTCGTGACTATAGAATATACGTCAATGTTTAGAATTCTTTGGATACAGCCAAAATGGCGTGAATATTATATTAAATAGCTTTTGCTCGTTATTACCCACGTAAACCTCCATTCCGAGATTAAATGTAGTCGAGATCATTTCGAATATTCCTTTATCTGGTATTGATAATTGTTAAAATTGATTCACCAGTTATGTAAATTTAGTCCAAATAATTCGAACATTAATTTAACTGACAAAGATCTTTAAAATTGGTTCACCAATTTTGAATATTATGGCCAAATAGAAATTTAAAAAATTTAAATCTGTATTCAGTTATGTATAATAATACCCTTTATTCTGTCCCACTGTTGGACTGAGTTCCTGGGAGGATTTAGGCTACCACACTGGCATATTACTGCAGACTTATTTTGTATTTTATTGCTTTGAATGACGAGACGAGCTTGCCGTTCGCCTGATGGTAAGCGATATGACCGCCCATAAATAATAGAAACACCATCCAACACCTTGAAATACAAAGTATGGTTTGGTATTCCACTGCGCTCGCCATCCTGCGACATGAGATGTTAAGTCTTATTATGTCCACTAGTTACACTGGTTACATCATCATCATCATCTCCATCATCATCATCAGCCTACAGCTGTCCACTGCTGAACATAGGCCTCCCCTAAAGCGCGCCACGCTCTCCTCATCCAGCGTCCACCGGCGATCCTACGAATATCGTCGGACCAGCGGGTCGGAGGTCATCCTACGCTACGCTTACCGAGACGCGGTCTCCACTCTAGGACTCGTCTGCATACTTACTTAATGTCCTTCAAACCGGAACACAACAGTGACTACACACTGCTGCTTGGCGTCAGAAATAGACATTACGGTGGTATCTATCCAGGCGGATCCTCACATATGAGAGACCTACCAACAGTGCACTTCATATACTTTAAAATTTCTGTAGAATTCTGTACATAAGTAGTGCGTGGGAATGGTATATACAATACTACATTGATAGTTCGTAAGAAATTCCAAATCTTCCGAGAATTATCGTGGGAGCCGACACAGGACACTGCCTCGTAATGCTTTGGAATAGTCTATGGAATGTATTATTTCCAACTTGTCGATGTTGTAATGAACAGACAACTTGATAAAGGTCACAGGAACACGCTGAATGCAAACCGCTTACTACAGGTCCGTCTGGAAATCTTTGGGGGAGGCCTATGTTCAGCAGTGGACTTTATGTGGCTGATGATGATGTAATGTGGTGCGACTGACTGTTGAGGTCATGGTTTCATCCACTGGCCGCGTAAGATGTTGTTTTTTGCTCATATAACATGAACTATATGGTTTGTTGTTACCAAGTATTTTTGACACGTTGTTGTTTATAAATTAGTGAAATAGCCTCCTCTCTTATCATGATAGACGGCGAGGATTTTTGACATGCTTATTTCATCCTATAATACTATGTTATAGGATGATATGGGTATGTCGAAATGAGGGTGTAGTAGTAGCGACTCTGCCTACGCCTTCAGGGATAAAAGCGTGAATGTGTTATGTATTTTTAAACACCTGCCGTTTTCATTAAAATCGGTTACAATAGACAGCTGTTATGGCGTCTTGCGGTTGAAGTATAGAATGTTCTGCGGTCGCGGCCGCTTATTGGAAACTGTAGATTGTAGTAAAATAAGGTATTTGACTTATTTTTAATTATAACTTCTATAAAATCGTATGAATTTCAAAACAGATGAAATTAATAAAATCTGGTAAAAAAATCTTCAAGTTATAAGCCATTGAAATGAAATGAAATGAAATGATTTATTTGAATCTGTAAAATGTTATACATTATTTAGATTCCGTCAATATTAACTCTACCACCAGTTCGGAAAGCAGTTTTCACCAGAGAAAAACGGGCAAGAAACTCTGGTGTTGCTCTTGTCAATCAGTTTAGGGTAAAGACTACAGTACATGATAAAGTGAAAAGAGAAAAAAAAAGTTTAGAGCAGTTCATTTATAGGCTCGTGAAATAAGGAATAAATTAATTTAAATTTTTATATGACTGCACAACCCTCTCAGGAATCATGAAATTTCTCTATTATCCTTATAATTATTTCCTCCCATTGAAATTAGGTAGTAGGGGTGAGTGTCAAAAAATAGAAAAAGGACGAAATACTTGCATGTGACGTCAGCGAGCACTACGCTGCGTGTGAAAGAAAGGGATGGAGCGATATCCTCGCTCCACGCCCGCTACTGTTCGTGTCAATATTTGAAATTTGAATTACTACCTCATTTCTTATCCAATTTGAATGCTGTTTTCACAGAAGGATTTGTTTCTGAAGTAATTGCTATTACATTTAATAAATGCCACATAAAATCATGCAAGTTCATTCAAATACCTTATTTTTCTAATAAGTGTATTATTACAAAAATAGGGTGTCCTATATTTGTGATATTTAATTTCATAAATAAGAATGTTTTGACGTTTGTATGTTTGTTAGTAACCGTAGGAGCCGCTGATAAAAATTTTAATAAAACAGTGGGCATAACGCTTCGCAATTCTCAACGGACTTATAAATACTGATATTACAGTACATATTACACAATATATGTTTTAATAATATTTTATAAACAACGAAATAAAAATATTATACAAAAAAAGCGGCGATAGCCTAGTTGGGTGTGGAACGGACTGCCGAGACGAATGTCTGCATGTTCAAATCCCAAGGGCACACACCTCTGACTTTTCTAAAAAATCATGTGTGTATTCTTTGTGAATTTATCGTTCGCTTTAACGGTGAAGGAAAACATCGTGAGGAAACCTGCACATCTGAGAAGTTCTCTATAGGAATTTCGAAGGTGTGTGAAGTCTACCAATCCGCACTAGGCCCGCGTGGTGGACTGAGGCCTAATCCCTCTCAGTAGTAGAGGAGGACCGTGCTCAGCAGTGGGCAAGTATATAATACAGGGCTGATATTATTATTATTATTATACAAAAAAAGGCAGTGTAGAAAAAGTAAAATCATAATAGTTTTGTTTGATGAAGGGTTAGGCACCGTTCTGACGCTGTCCACTCGTTGCTAAGAAACATACATACATACTACGTAGATTCAACAATTTTAATAACTGGCATTTCTGCCGTGCTAAGCTTAAAAGCAGTATCTCAAAAAAAATCGAAATCTTGTTTTTTATGTCCTCAGATAGCTTGAAGAAGTACCTATCCAATGAGCTTACCTTAATAAAGGTATCTTGTTTAGAACTCGTTAAACATAACTTTAAGAGTTTCTCTATCTCAGTTTTACATACAAAACTATATTTACAAAACTTCGATTATCTCGAAATAAGGTTTCCCTCACATATCGCTTTTGCACTTAGCATGTCAGGTTTGTACTAATAGTAGTGTAGTGGATAGCTACAGTTGTGACGGAATTGGGCTGCGAAGCGTAGGGTTCTCGGTTCAAACCCCAGGCCAGTCAATAACTCTTAGTATGACAATAATGTTAGTGTTTAAATAGTGTAGATTTTTTGATAGTCTAGACTAGGCTATAGGTTCAAAAATTACCCTGGCCGTAAAATGAACACGTCATTTTGTAAATATTTATTCCAAAATTGACCTCATTAAAGGAATACTTCATGAACTATCGAGTCGTGTTTGAAAATTATTATTTAGTAATAACTGCTCGAAATGAGTGGTTTGCGTCGATCGTCCTTAGAAATACTCGGTTGTAAGTTTGAATAAGTACTTCAGTAAATGTATTGCAACAGTACATTATATTATGCTAATGTGGCACAATAAATGAGTAACAAAATCTATCTATATTAATAGGATAAAGAAGTATAGTTTGTGTGTAACAGGTTTTCTCTAATACTTTTTGATTGATCCTTAAATTCTATTATAGAAAGCTATATTCCCGTTTGGCAAAGGCTAGTTTTTATTCTGGACGAAAAATAATACCAACCCTGTATTATGTACTATCGAGCAATGGCTAGGCACGGGCCCCACTACTACTGTGAGCGATTAGGCTTTAGTCCACGACGCTGGCCTAGTGCGCACTTCATAAACCGTCCAAATACTTCTGACTGACACAATTACTATTTAAAATATGTCATTGCTTTACCTCTTCTTCTTCCTGTGTTGCAATTCGCAAATATATCTATATACGTACTATGTTTTTCTTTAGGTTGGCTGGTAGTGAATGCGTTTTGCATTAAGTCCATCTTTACCTACATTTTACAAAAATAATTTGGTCCACAAATAAAAACATCGCGTTTCTTCAAATTATTACAAATACATTTATCAAAATGCACTGTGAAGTCTAGGGTACGATTAAAATTCAACCACTCAACCAAGATTTCTTTTTTGAACACCCAAAAATACCAAAACTTAATTACAAACATATTTCACACGATAAAGTTTAGGGACATGGTTTTTTTGGTCGTAAAGGTGGTCCCTTGGTAGCCGTGTGACCGCCATTAATTCTGGTCGTTGTCAAACGTTGTCAACAGTTGGCTTAAGGTTTTTGACCATTCTACACGATTTATGGGAGTTTTTTTTAAATATATCTATAATTGGTTTGATTATAGTTCAGTTTTCTTGAGTTCGATTCTCAATTTAGTAAATGTTTTTGTTTTTTTTGTTACATGTGACTTAAAATTCACAGCACGCTTTAAATTGAAAACCGCCTTTTCGAAGTCGGTTAATTTTTTTTTATCAACAGTTATAATTATTTCTTTCCAATGAGGGGTTATACCTACACATTTTGACGCAACAATGATTTGTTTTAGTTATAAACAGCTTCTGTAAGATCCGGGATAAATCCTACAAAAAACATTGCTTTACCCTACTAGGAAACCGAACCTGCAAACTCAACTTCTATAAAAATACTTCTGTAAGACTATTAAGGCGTAAACACTGAAAACAAAATTACCTTACCCCAAATTTCGGTAAGCTTGTCTCGGGAATCAAACCCCGGTCTCGCAGGCTCCTGCCCGCCGAGCCACATTTATTTTTAATACCAAAGAAGTTATTAGTAAGATAACATCGGCCACAATTTACAATATCCTACGGGCTGTTGTGAATTTTAATACTTAATTTAGCTTCTTCAGTTGGCGCAAGCGAGGCGCGGGTGGTCCCTAATTAGTTTTTTTTTATATCGTTCGTATTGGGGACGTGTTTTCGTTTTAACCGGAGCGTAATAACCGGGGTTGGAGTGGACAAGTCAATTTAGTATAGATTGCAGCGAGTGATCTTGTGCAATTTATTTGAACTTTACAGTAATAGTAGAGTCAAGGCCAATTTTGAGATATTTATGATTGAACTTAAAAAATACTGACTGCCTCGGTGGCATAGTTGTATTGCATATTCGGTACAATAGCGCTCTGAGGTCCTGGGTTCGAACCCTGGGTCGGGCAAAGTGATATTTGGGTTTTTCTGCTCAGTATCAACCCGGAGTATGGAATTTGTGCCCGATATGGCGATAGGCTCGCCCCCTATCACATCATGGGACGGAACATACTTGGCGAAAAGTGGGTGCCTTAGTTGCGCCTCTGCATACCCCTTCGGGGATAAATGTGTGATGTTATGTATGTATGTATGTAACTTAAAAAATAGGTATTTTTTTCCTCATGACTCGACTCATGATGATTTAATTATTCTCTAAATGTTCTTTACAATTGTGTGTCACATAGGGTGAGGGGGTAGATAAGGTTTCGCTATTTCTACGTAATTCATCCCGCCCCCCCCCATAAAGGTAGGTAATTTGAAATGGATATGAAATTGTTAACAAAAGTATGTTATTGCAGAGTACATCTTTTTGCTGCTTATGTAAGGTGGTTATTATTAGAGGACAGAATATACCCGATATCCGTTCACTGTGAAATCAGAGAGGAGAAGACAGATCCTAGAGCTCTTCCGAAGACTTGAGCAGCCTCCAGCGATTCTCTTCGATCTTTATCAGGTCGTCTGTCCACCTTGAAAGTGATCTTTCAACGTCACTTGCTCGATTTAAGCTTCGAGGAAACCTACTTTGTAAGTAGGCTTTAACGGCAAAGGAAAATCATGTGAGGAAATCCACAAGAGTGTTCTCTGTATGAAATTAGAAACTGCGTGACGTCTGCCTGCGCTTGAGCAGCGCGAATGATTAAGCTCTAAACCCTCTCTCAGGATAATGTGTATTAGAGGGCTGGTATTGCTAAGGAGTGGAATGAAACAATTGCCACTCCGGAGGGGAATGAACTACGTAACAAACAGCGGATCCTCGGCCCCTTCCGATAGCCTACTCGTTAAATTAGTGATATTATTGCAATAATTTTACGAAAATAATTTTATTAATTGCTAGAAAAATCAAATTGCCGCTTAACGTATTTATTCTTGTAATATTTATACATGAATAAGGATAGTTATAATCCGCCGCAATCTTACACCTTGTTCCACCCACTTCATTATCATACAGAAAAATCTAGCCAATAATTAGTGGAGATTGAATTTAAACAGGAATGCGAAGGAATGTCGCCCCATCTCCGGGACCTTAAGGGTTATAATTATATCTATTAATTTAGTCTTAGCTGTAATACCGTACCGCTTAGACCAAGGTTTCGTTCAGAGCAGAACCTATTAATAAATCTAGATTTATCTGATAGAGTATCTATTAAAGATGATAAATAGCATTTTTTTATATTGGCACAGCAAAGCAACTCCTCATTCCACTTCACCTAATGGTATGGGTATAATGGGTGCTGGTAGGAGTCGACTGACGAGGGATGATTATCATTCGTCGACATAATTATGCCGGCCTGATATTTAACATAGACAGGCGAACGAGCAAGTTCATCACCATATAAATAATGGACCAAAATACGAAAAACGTAATAGAGTTGTCAGCTTTGCAATAGGAATAAGGAATTGGAGTGGTTTGTTTAACAGTTTTAGGAAGTCTTTAGGGGTTCCTTAGGTCAGCAGTAGCTTTCCTGCTGATGATGAGTGGGTTGCGGATTCCCTACAATTCCCACTCGCCATACGAAGCGATATAACAGCTTGTTCTAGACTGCGGTATTACCAGTCCAATACAGATGCAGCACCATATTTAAAACTCGAACAAAAGATCCGCCGGGAATCGAACTCAAATGACCCCACGCTGACTCTGAGATTATTTTCATTGTTTCCCGAAGCGTAATAAACAAGGGGTAGCTACCCTACCGATTAGGGATCAGTTACAAAGATATTGCGTATTCAACAATAGGTCATATCCGTTTCCTTTATTACGAGATTCCTCATTAGTGGTTATACCTTATCACAAGGGGTTTAGTTACTATACTCACATATTATAATAATACTTATGATGTACTGTCCCACTGTTGGGCACGAGTCTTCTCTACTACTGAGAGGGTGTAGTCCTAGTTTTACCGGTGGTAGGTGTCTCATATGTGAGAGTCCGTCTGGGTAGGTACCACCGCAATGTCTATTTCAGTTACCAAACAGCAGTGTGTAGTCACTGTTGTATTCCGGTTTGAAGGACATTGTAGCCAGTGTAACTACTGGACATATGAGATTTAACATCTTATGACTCAGGATAGCGAGAGTGGTGGAATACCAAACAATTCTTTGTAATCCAAGGTGTTGGATGGTGTTTTTACTGTTTATGGGCGGTCGCATTGCTTACCATCAGACGAACGGCAAGCTCGTCTCGTCATACGAAGCAATAACAAAAAAAAAGACTTAGTCCACAAGGCTGGCCTAGTGCGTGTTGGCTGACTTCCGTACATAATATATTTCCTTTTCAGTGTTAAGCATAGGTTTATCAAACATTTATTTCGCTGTGTTAGCTCCCATGTAATAGGAGTGACCTTATATTCATTTACTGGGCGACTCAAGCAACAAACTCATTAACACTATACGACCCGCGAATTGAATCAGCGAACACACATTACGCCGTTTTCGTCAAAATGGTAGTCAGAGATGTAACTACAGCATCCACTTTTCGTGTGTAGATTTGATAGGGAGCGAGTCTATCGCTGTATCGGATACGATTATCAAACTCCGGACTGATATTTAGAAGAAAATCCCAATATCGCCCGACCTGATCAAACCTGAGACTTCACGGCCGCCGTGCCACAAAACAACACCAATGCAAATGTCCATAAAGTCAATTATCAGTAATTATGTTCAGACTTGGCCCTGGTAATCTTATCTTGGCATCTGGCTTTTATGACATTCTGCAATAAGATTGTAAGGACCACCGAAGTAGTTTCATCGATGCAATAACTGGTAGTTACTGTGCAGTGGTGTAGTTGTTTACAGAGACCGCTTGTCTCGGGGTCCATTCTCCGGTCAGGTAAAGTTACAATGAGATTTTGTGTATTTGGAGTTTGGAATTGTTAGTGGTAAATGGCAATACGCTACAGTGGCGAAGTGTGAATTTTTTCAAAAGGTAACCCGATGCAAATTAGTCAAACATACATAAACCTAAATGGGAAGCCAGGGGAATCGAGTTGATCGCTTCGCTACTGATACGCTATAAGTTGGTTTTACATATCCAGAGAAATATAAGAATATCAACTTCTGCCAATCATGGCATTGACTTGGTATCAATAGAAAACCTGGTGATTCCAATTTAAAAATATTACGTAGAGAAATCCAAATGAATATGAATGAAGTAAATATTAAAGTCCAGTGAGATGAGAACGCTAGGCCTAAGTGAGTCGTTAGGTAGTCGATAAGTAAATTCAAAACCGGTTCAGTTAAAGAGCCTGCAGACTGGCACTAAAAACGCAGCGACATGATTTCTGTTAATGTAATTTGTGCAAGTTTGATATGATTTTAAATACGAATTTAAGTACTATCATGGTTTCCTCTGTGAGGCCGACGCAACATTTTATGTACGTTTGAATGACTTTAAAATTGCACAGCTATATCGTAAATATGAATCTTTTTAAATTAACAGGTCAGCTCTTGTGTAAACTCAATGTATAATCTGTTGGAGATCCTAAAATAAATAATTAAATAAATGAATGACAGTTTACTGCTGCGTTTCGTACGGTGAGTGAAATTTCCAAAGATTATACCTTGTATCTATTCATATTGGTTTTATTTTTTATAATATCGGCAATATTATTTAGTAATTATACTGGCGGTATCTGTCGCAATATGAGGAGCCTTCTGGGTAGGTACTACCGCAATGCCTATTTATATTACCAAGCGGCAGTATTCATGCACTGTTGTGTGTCGGTGTGAAGGACATTTATCATTCAAAGTTTTGGGTATTGCTACTGTTATGGGCTATCACATCGGTTACTTTAAGTGAGCGACATGCTCGTCTACTCATTCACTGCAATAAGAAAAAGAATGTGGATGATGATGTGTCTAGATAGGTAGCCTTTGGCTGGTTTACTTACCATTAATAAAGAAAAACAAATATTGAAAATGGAACTCTGACTTCGCTTCTAAGTCATTTCCTACTAGCGAGTATAATGAACGCATAAACGCAACACTGTAGAGTGCGGTGTAAATTCTCCCTTATCGAGAAACACTTAATTACTAAGCTTTATATTAAAGATAATTTTTATTAGACTTTCTCGCGATTAACATATCTTATTGGTTTGTTTGGTCTTGTATTGCTGTTCCTTGTTAGTAGTTAGATATGCAACGAATCACTACCGGTGTAGACGGTTACTATCAAGCGGACAGCTTGCTTGTCTTATAAAATGCTCGATGCATAATGTTCCTTTACATTACTGACTAGTTTAACTTGTAGCTTTGGGTCTTTTTAACTGACTTCAAAAAATAGCTTTCTATTTGTTAAAAAAAATGAGTCGATGCCGTAGCGTACCGTCTGTATATTGAAGTCTCAGTTAGAGCAATAATTGTACGCAATTGTTACCAATAATTAAATAGAAAGGAAGATTTATTATTGAACATAAACAATATATCGTGCACATAGTAACAAAACAAGAACAAAAACATAAAACTACAAATACAAATTATACCTATTGTACCAATAATGGACACCCTCATTAAGCTTGCTGCGTTACAATTTTATTTAGCTTGCATTAGTATTTTGATATTGTAGCGCTGATTTTCAATGAGGCACCCGGATGACGTACGGGCACTAAGTAGATGTATTACTCAAATAAAACCAAATATAAATGCGAATACAAACAAAATATAAACAACAAATACCACTTAAATATAAGAGAAAATAAAAGTTGAATATCTATCAAGATTGCCATTGCGCATGCTCATATGGGGTAACATATTAAACAATAATTGCATACGAATTTCTATAATTAAATGATCTATATAAGTGAAGTATAATCGGGTTCAATTAAAAAAAATACGATCTCATCAACTTAGTGATGTAATAATAATCAATACTTTACGCTGCTTGGGGCGGAATTTTAATTTTTTAAATATTTATTTTAATTCGAAATACCATTAGGTAATACGGAGTACAACTATCTTAAAGAAAGTATAAGGGTATAGATGTGTGTATATTTACCTCTTAAAGGTATACAGCTTACTCCAAAAAAGTAGTTTCTTAATTTTATATGTATTATTAACGTAATTCTATATTTTCAATTTTCAATAGGTAAATACATTAATTGACGGTTCCCTAAATTAGTATCAAAAAGGTTCGGTATAAAAAAAACGGAAGTATACTGAGACACATGACAATTCATAAAAGAATGGAATAGATGAAGCACTGGTACCTATAAACAGACTCCCGCATAAGAGACTTGCCCAGTACAATATAATTATGCATCTTAACAAGAAACGCGATGTATTTTTATACGAAAACTCTTAGTAGAATATGCGTAACGGCTTCCCTCGCTTGACTCGCTATTTCGGGCGAAGATAAACACATCCACTAATCACGCATTTATTCCTGAAGGGGTAAGCAGAGGCGTAACCAGTGCCCCATTTCACGCCGTGTTATCCGTTCTATGATGTGATAGGAGGCGAATCTTTTATCATATTGTGCATAAATATAAATTTTACCCGACCTGGGATTTGAACTCAGAAATAAACAGGTCGACATGAAGCTAAGTCGGTATAACGATAGTACCACTGTTATATATGGCATCAGTGCTAAACTGATATTGATAGGGTCCAGCGCCTATATGCTCCTTCGCGTTGCTTCAGAGGTCCATAAAACCACCACTAGAGGTCTGGTTTAAATTCTCCCAAACCTCTCTCAAATCTTAGCATCATCACTATTATTCCCCATACATACCTAGAGCTTGAATAATAAATAAATAATTCTTTAAAAGGAAAGTAATTAAGACTCCATATACTCCTGGAGCTTGAATTATATTTTTTTAAAAGTAATTTTATGACTAATTTCTGGTGCACTGGTGTGCCAACAAAATATGATCCTTATTTACAATGAGTTTAGATGTTTAATTCATAGTTATATTTCCTTTTATTATTACTGTTCTATAAACAATGTACAAATTCAAATGTAACCTTTATTGTAATGCTAGTAAGTGCAGACTTCTAAGCACTTTTACTTTCTTGCAACAAAGTGATTTTAAGACAATAGTGTATAAATTCTTTAAATTTCGAAGCACAATGCAACAGTTATTAAAGCGAGTGCACATGTTTGAACGTTCCGTGCGGTGGAAATGATAGGGTTGGCGACGTTGAGAAAATATAATTTTTTATTTCATAGAAATATTGTTAAAGTTAGTAGATTTACAGTTCTTCCTGTGTTTTATTTATGTAAGAAAATGTTTTTTGACTCACTGCTTATAACAATCTACACAATAAAAAAAAAACGATTTTTTATGTTATAAATAGATTTCTTCACAACGTTTTGTTTCTCCGTGATTGGATTTAACGCGGGGAAGAGAAAGAAAACTTTAAAAAATATTGGGTTAATTTTTATTTGCACTTTTTTATATTCCAAAAATAGACATTTGGCATAAGCTTATTGGCGTTTACTACGAGATATTTTTTTATTTGCAATTTTTTTATATTTTTCTTAAATAAACAATTGTATGAACTCATTCGCTTTTACTAATAGATATTTCATTTCACCTTACAAATCATACATCTCAGACATACTGAACCAACTCTATTATAGCAAATCACACTGTATATATCCAGTTTACTCAACGTTGTTCAAATGATTCGTTACTTATAAGACTGAAGTCTCGTAGCGTCAAACAGCATCTATATAAATAACTTAGCCTGCCAACCCTAGCCCAAGAATGGTGCATTTCAGAAGCCACGCGCTGTTATCGCGCGTCACCAGACATTTGAGACTGAATGGCACGTTTAAAACATCGTGCAGACTGTATTTACCATACGCCAAGAATATCATAAAATTTTGTGGGCAGTGGAACAATAGTGTGTTTGAATTTGGTCCATTAGATTGTTAAAGGTAAAAAAAACAGATAAAACTTATACTCACCATCGGAAAAGTAACTGCAAGCTGCCAGTTTTGTGTGAGACAGTGTGTACTACCCCGATCGAGTTGGTCCATATATTATGTTTGAAAATCAACTCTATTACCTTATAATAAGATGTCGCTTCGAAATATTGTTATGGCCAAAATGTATTCTATAACAAAGCCATCGGAATATTGCAAATAAACGATATTCGAGGATGAGTATTAAACCAGATATTTAATTAAGGAAACACCCAATTCGGTAATAACTTATTTAAAACGATTCAGTTTTAGGGTTGTCAAACGCTGTCAAAGATTTTAGTTTTAATTTAAATATATAATATCAGCCCTGTATTATATTCTGTCCCACTGCTGGGCACGGGCCTCTTCTGTTAACAGGGATTAGGCCTTAGTCCACCACGAAGGCCTTGTGCGGATTGCGAGATTTCAGACACTCAAAATTTCTATCGGCCACCGCCGCTCCAAAATGCACAAAGTATTTATCTTATTAAAATATTATGGCTTACCTATTCGGAATTTGTATGTATGTTCAATATGGCGTTAGACAGGTTCATGTAGGTATAATATAGTTATGTAGGTATTTTTCATATCAGTTGTGTATTATTTAATAATATGCAATTGTTTATCATTACTAAAGTCTGATATCCAGTCTTAACCGAATTCCAACAAGACCAAACTTTAAATCAGTTATTTTGTCAAATTGCGTAAACGACAAACATAATGAGAATTTATAAAATACCCATAATATTAAACTTAAATCTTCAATATTAAAAATATTGCAAAAATTGGCAACCCTAGCTCTGGCAGATAATCTTCGCTAATGCAGACGTCGACTCTTCGCCCCACCCGGCAATGAAATTTCGCCATTAATAACTTGTAACATAGCACACAATTGCACTTCTCCCTTTATTGTTCAGATTGATGTATAATTAATTTAATTAAATAAGATGTTGGGAGTGGTTTAATTATGTTGTTAGTGGAGTGTTTTTGTTCTTTGGATTAATATTTTATAAAATAATTAAGAGTACCTGATGTATTTTGAACCTGGGCAGTGACCTTAAAATAAAAAAAAAAATGCTTGTTCCTCAACTCGTCTACCCACTTGATGTAAGAGACTGTTGGTTGAGATTATACAGGTGGAATTTAATTCTCTTAGGCAATAAAATACAATCAACAATGCAAAATATAAAAAGAAAATGCGTCATGAAGTACATTTAACGCAAAAAATCTGGACTTCGCTGATTGTTGTAATTTTTATTTTTATTCCTTTTATTTTTTTTTAATATCATCCCTGTATTTTTATACTGTCTCACTGCTGGGTACGGGCCTCTTGTACCATTGAGAGGGGTTAGACCTTAGTCCACCACGCTGGCCTAGATCGGATTGGACAGATTTCACACACCTTAAAATTCCTAAAGAAAACTTCTCAAGTACGTAGGTTTCCTCATGATGTTTTCCTTCAGCAAGCAAGCGATAATTCACAAAGGATACAAACATAACTTTAGAAAAGTCAGAGATGTGTACCCTTGGGTTTTGAACCTGCGGACATTCGTCTCGGCAGTCCGTTCCACACCCAACTAGGCTATCGCCGCTTTTGTTTTCTAAATACTACAGAATAGGTGTGTATTATTTATTGACTACGTATTTTTCAGGAAAATACTGAAATAATTTTGAAATATTCCGAACTCTATTTTTTTAAAGAAATACCATATTACATTTTTATACTAAAAAAAAAAAAAAAAATTAAATTGCTTTGAAATAACATTTTAGTAACTGTAATAAAATTATTTATTAAGTCATTTAAATAAGATCTAATTTGGAAAAATCTATAGACTTACCCGCAGACCCGCGACTCCGAGTTAGCCAACCAATGAGGCGATTATTTTTACGAAATCCCTTAAGTTAATAGCAGGTAACAGCCAACGTGTTATTACGTTCTCGTTCGTGATTAAACGTTCGGTGCCCCTCCCATGAGATGCGGACCTCCGCTGAGGGCCGAACAACACTAGCTTTAGCTCGTGGATTCGCGCGAAATACAAAAGGTTTGCAGGTATTGTTATATTACGAAGTGAAGCTGATAAACCTATTAAAACTAACTTGGATGTTTGACACACAGACCATAAATTAACATATTATAGTAGATAAGTATTGGTCCCAAAAACGTGCCAAAAAAAACTAAATTATACATATTAGGTAAAATGTATGCCCTGGACTACCGTTTTCATCATTCTCTCTTATTCCATCCAATGGTTGTCTGTAAGAGTTTGCTTCGAGCGACAAGACCGCAAATTGAACCTTCTTTCAGCCTTTATTCTTTTAATATTAAGCACAATGTTTTGACACTACCAAAGTAAAGATAACGTATTGTGGAAATCCAAAATAAAGATAACATATTGTAGAAATACGATATTTTTTTTATTGTTATTATCGATGCTCCACGCCTTATCACATCATGGGACATAACACACGGCGAAAGTAGGTGCCTTATTTACACCTCTGGTAACGAGAAGTCTTGAGTTTGATTTCTGAGTCACGTAACTCAGAAAGTATTATTCAAACTTATTAATCCTTTGATGTAATAGAGAGATCATATCACCACTTCGTTCGCAAAGTCGATTGCCTTCGAATTAAAAAAAAAAATTACCGAGATTCGAACCCCAGATCACATTCCAAGTACACTGCCACAAAACCAAGGTACAGCCTACATATATAAATTGACCGGTAATCAAATACAGGAAAACAAGATAGATATATTACCTAGGAATGTAATTAAAGAGAGAGGGATGGAAAAGTTGTAACAACCAATATTAATGCTTCCAATCTGTATCTAGATGTGTGTAATCAATGATTCTAGACATTTCTCTTTGGATGGCCGCTTTTCCTAGAGATGTTGTATCTTAGTGATATTAACTATTGGTCGCGGCTTTGCCTGAGTGATAGATTTTTTCGGTTAAAAGTCCTGGTATATCTGTGTCGCGTTCCGGAATCAGCCTGTGTATATCTGGCTTCAAGGCCGGCATAATAGGGGAACGGCCTGTGTTCGATTTTGTACATTATTCTGTATGAAATAGTTAATAATACGAAAAAGAAACCCTCCTGCGAAAACTGCATTAAAATTGGTTAAAAAATGAGTCAGTAATTCATATTTCAAATATTACTATGTGCTGAAGTGGGCGCGAAGTGGGGATATCGCTTCATCTCTTTCTTTCGCACGCGTCGTAATGCCCGATGACGTCACACGTGGGTATTGCGCCTCTTTTCTGTTTCTTGTTACTTACCCCTTCTACCGAAATTAAAACACTTATAACTTGTTGATTTTTTACCGGATTTAAATAATTCTTTCTGTGTTATAATTTATATAACGTAAATATTTGATAATAATAAAGAACAAACATGAGTCCGGTCCCCTATTGTGTAGACTGCACAGGGGCAATCATGTCTCGTCAGTCGACATGCTATTGGACCCCCCTCCACTTACCATCTGGTGTAGTGGGGTCATTTTGCTGTACCCCTATAAAAAAAATATTTTTATGGGAAAAAAGTAGCATGTCTTTTCTAGGGCCTCGAACAATGTCCACACCAAATTTCATGGATCGAATATCCATCCATGAAATTTGGTAGTTCAGTAGTTTTTGAGCTTACGCGTTTAGACAGACGCGGTGGAGGACTTTGCTTTATATGTAAGCACGAATGCAAGTTTCTGAAGACGTTTAGAAATGTACGCAGTAAATGTAAATTACACGCATATAGAATATATCCTAGATTAAATGTAATTATAGGCTGTTTTTGTCGCAATTTATTTTAAATTGCCTTTTTGAGTATTGCGGGCGTAGTACGACAACGCTCTGAGGTCCCAGGTTCAAGTCCCGAGGTCGGCAAGGTGATATTGATTTTCTACTCAGTATCACTGAATCGTGTGCCCGATATGGCAAAAGACTTGCCACTATTATATCATAGAACGAAACACAATTGCAGAATATTTGGCCTATTTGCTTCTCTACCTAGCCTACCCTTTCGGACACACGTGTTTTTTTTTTGTTTTGATTATTCAAAATCGATTCTGCGTAGTTATCATACATTTTATAAAAGGAAGTCCCTTTCCTGTCGGTATGTCATTGATTTTCTCAAAATCTACTGAAAGACTTTTTATGACTGCCTCGGTGGCGTAGTAGTACTGCATGCGCGGTACGACAGCGCTCTGAGGTCCTGGGTTCGAATCTTGTGTCGGGCAAAGTGATATTTGGGTTTTTCTGCTCAGTATCAGCCCGGAGTCTGGAATTTGTGCCCGATATGGCGATAGGCTCGCCCCCTATCACATCATGGGACGGAACACACTTGGCGAAAAGTGGGTGCCTTGGTTGCGCATCTGCATACCTCTTCGGGGATAAATGCGTGATGTTATGTATGTGTGTGTGTGGATTATTATGAAATTTGGTACGGAGTTTAAGACCCTGGGAAGGTTATAGGCTATTTTCTATCCCGGGAAAATATATAGCGGGACTGTTATCCTGGAAAACTCCTTCACGCGGGCGAAGCCGCGAGCAATAGCTAGTTAAGTCCTTATATCAGTCGAGATCAATAAACAAAAACCGCTGCCTTCGGAACAAGCATGTTTTATCAATGGGAATAAAATTATTTGACATATTGGTAGTAGGTCATTCATAATATGTGAGAGTCCACCTGGGTAGGAACCACCGCAATTTCTATTTCTGCGCCAAACAGTGTGTAGTCACTGTTGTGTTCCAGTTTGAAGGACATTGTAGGCAGTGTAACTACTGGACATAAAAGTACTTAACATCTCATATCCCAGGATGGCGAGCGCAGTGGAATACCAAACAATACTTTGTAATTCAAGGTGTTGGTGTTTCTACTGTTTATGCTCGTATCGCTTACCATCAGAACGGCAAGCTCGGCTCGTCATTCAAAGCAATAAAAATAACATGCTTATAAATTGATCGTATTGGTTTATTGTTACCACGGATCCGCGCTTAAGGATTGGCATCGTTTATTGAAACAAGCGGTATATCAATAGTATAACAGACTAAACACGCCGACGACAAAGACAGGTCAATGTTGCAACAAGAACAAACCGTGTAGCCAAAACAATCGACATTCGACATACAGATATTCAGTACATCGCACGTCTATAGCTCGAGCGAAAGCGATGGGTAGATATAAAAATATATTATTCAATTTTAATAAATAATACTTATTATTATTATTGTTTATTAAAGAAATTAAAAATTAAAATTTATAGTGAATTATTTAGTTAAAAACAAATTCTATTAAACCATCGATATACAGGGTCCTTTTGACATTGCTTTAGTAAATTGAAACCATACACGTCTTCACTTTTGTTGACCGTTTTGCCAAAAATCATTAACAACGAATATTTCACCAAAAATCCTGGTTTAAGTTTCCTGATTTTTTGATAATATTGTAGATTAATGCGAATATGGCGTGTGCGTGAGTGTATTTCTGTCTGAAGGTATGATGCTGCCGCTGCGACAAATTCTCTTAGAATAGTAGTAGTAGCATTAGGACGTGTGAAATTAAAATTACTTTTTATTAATATTTATTTTGTTCGAAACTTACACTTTGTTATTTTACATCTACAGTTTAAGTAACTTATTGTAAAGTGTTATTTACAAAGGGGATGAGTATGTGGTTTCGTTTAGTAACGCAATTGTAAAATAATCCTGTATATGTACTACGTACTAGATTTGGTATTCCAAACATTCACTGTGTTCAACTGAATTGAACTGCAATCCATTCAAACTGACTTTAGTATGGTCAATATTGACAGCTTGTGGTTGTGTGCGGAGTGGCGCTCATGATATAAAAACTCGAGTCTAAGTGTAAACCTGTATTTGAATAAAAAAATATTAGTCAAATAAGTAAAATTATTTGTTGTTCAAGTGAATAAATAAGTTATAACAGTGACGTTTTGGTGGCCATTTTAGTTTAGATTTTAAACAAATAGTTTATATGGACGTTCATGTCTATAGAATATACGTCAATGTATGAAACTAACTTCATTCTTAGAATACTTTTTTATTTCAAATATTGCATGTTAGGTTCCTTTCTGATCGCAACATATCGATAATTTTCGTACTATTATAGTAACTTTTTATTTACCTTGCAGTAAAAACATTGCACAAAAAAAAACTTAAATCTCAAAGCGATACGAATGTGTGCAAGTCTCAACACCCGACAAAACAAATACGATCGGTTTATAAATTGCCGCGAGGCGCTGAAATGTAGTGGATTTATGGGAATTACTGTTTCATTAAACATTGATGTACAATAGAAAGGGGTTTTAAAAATACAACTTCGTCTAGTGGTTACAATGTGGAATACTGTTGGATCTCGTATGTGAGGGGTCGTCTCTACAATGTCTATTTCCACCACCAAACACCAGTGTATGCACTGTTGTTAGGAAGGACATTAGCTAGCGTAATTACTGAGCAATTAAAATGAAATAGATGATTTGAAGTTTTTAATTTATTCAGTTTCTTATGTGGGTTATTTCTATCATATATTTTATTGCATATATACTTATGAATGCCATGTATTTACGTTATTGCTTGATATTAAAAAAACGTGTAGTAGAAAAATAGAAAATCAGATGTATAAAACATATAATAATAATAATAATATCAGCCCTGTATTATATACTTGCCCACTGCTGAGCACGGGCCTCCTCTACTACAGAGAGGGATATAAAACATATACTTTATAAAAATGCATACGTCTTTAAAAATAGAACGTAGAGTCAGCAAAACCATAGGTCATCGTTTTCACACGCAAAATCGGTAATACGACACTGTTTTGTCTACTGTCCATTGATAAAGATTATTCACACCTGCTAAGTAACCTAACGCTATCCTCAAGGAGTAGGCAGATACAGTCCCTGATCTTGATTTTTTTGGAGGCGGGGCAAAATCTGGATAAAGCCGCGACCGACCACCTATATTTTTAACTTTGTCATCGTCATCATTGCGCCCCGCGGGAAATAATTTATGTGTGTAATGTTCTGGATGTCTCAGTATTCAAAGTAAGGATTTGCCGCCCTCTGAATCCCTCGCCCGGGGCGTGGGTCCCGGCTTGCCCCTCCATAGATCCGGGCTGGGCAGATATTAGAGCAAGGTTTTCCGTGGCACAATGGCTTGGTTGACCATAATGGCCTTTCATCAGCGTAGAGCCAGTTTGCCTTCAAGCATCTCCGTAATTAGGTGCCAGCGATGGCCGGACCCGGGCGAAGACCCATAAGGGGCACAAAAATAACCAGACCAGCATCAAGTTTTATGTCATGCGTAGACGCAGTTATAGATATTGAGGTTGCGTAGGTAAACACTAAGCATCTTTATAATATTATGTGAACTGGCAGCATAATAGTATCTATTTGAATTATCCTATTTAGAATGATTAACAATGTCCTGTTTTTACTAAAGGCTGTGTGCTAGCTTGTTACGGTTGTTTTCTGACGTGCAATGTATTAAAAATATAAAGTTCTTATTCTACCGAAAATCTAGTTTACTTTCACGCTTATTTTACTGTGCAACTCTGCAAGGGCGACTCAAAGCCCAAGAAAAGAAGCTCGCGCCGGACCCATAAAAGGGTAGTAAAAACGCTAACCAACACTAGGATGCCGAGGCAGAGACAAAAAATGAATTCACATATAAAAATGGTTCTTAAGTATACGTCCATATCTCAGAAATCACGTATTTTTAAAAAACTCCGATATTTTTCAACATCTTGGCGTCCCTTGCCACTTAGAGCAACCGTTTCATTTACTTTACTATTGAACTGGTGTTGGACAGTGGTACCATTCCGGCTCAAATAAATTTAGATAGATTTAGAAAGATCGACTTAATTCTGTGGTGGGTAGGTATTAGGGTGGTCTCGGACCGCCCAGTCCACTAATTTGTTATCGCTTTGCTATGAGGGGAAAGTGGAAAATTAATATTTCCAACTCCTTCCTAGCTGCCTATTAAATTTCGTTGCGGGATAATGACAGATAAGTTTTCCCTGAGACTCGCCGAGCTTCACCGCTCGGTGTCATAATGCGTGCCACTGCTGATCCTGGCTTACAGTAGTTGTAGTGGGTGTGAGGGCGAGAAGGTGTTTAGCTTGCTACCTTTATAAGTGACTTATCTTCTAGAAAGCTTACGGGAGCAATTAATAGTACCACTTAAAAGTAAGAGTGTCATTAGTTTTATCTAAAGTGAGCCTTAAACACCTCTACGATTTAAAAATGACCGTTTATCTTATTGCTTAAAAATGACAAAAACATAACAACCATTTAAGTAACTTCGTTCTTGTTTCTATTTGCAGAGGGGTCATGTTTAAATGGTCAACTAGATAAACATCGGCTTGTGAAATTTGTTTCGGCAAACATTTGACCAAATATATTCTGTGTTTTATTAAAACCAACTTTATGCACAGCAGATATGGTTGGTTTTGCTTTGTGTTTTCAATGTGGCTCATCCAAACGCATTCACACTTTTATCACAGTGAAATTTGTTAAGTGGAGCACTTTACAAGTGCTTTGTTGTGATTAATTGATCTTGGAGATTTTTTTCTATGTTTTATTTACATGGAATTCCTAGTGGTTTTGGAGTAGAAAAGGTACCAGTTCGCTTATAAAACACGAATTCAGAACTTCGTCCTTTTGGTTAAAAGCCTTTGACAAGTCCGCCTATATACGTATATAAATAAAATAAGTTTTACTTTTCGCAGTGTAGTGCAGTGTACCAAACAAAATACCCACGCAATAAGAAAGTAGATAGGATCAAAGTCAGTCCCACAGTATGTGTATAACAATTATGTAATTTCCATTTGAAATTCTACTATACTACATATACAGTTTGGCTTACTTAAAGCTATAAGTTACAATTTTTAATTAAATGGAAGTGTTAAGTCTGCTGAAAACCTAATAAATAATAATATACCTAAAGTTTCGCGTGTTTGGAATTGCCCAATATTTATGATACGTTATATTATAGGTGGAAAATAAAATCAGCTGAATTAATATATACTACTTGTATCGCTGCCTATCTTCATGGATTAAAGCCGTGTATGTAAATAATTAGTATAATAGTGTAATAAATGTGCAAATCAAATGTTTATTTTTCGAGATAAGATATAGATAGAATGTAGTACATTGTGCAAGTTTATGGCTGAGGAAGGTGTCTTGATGAAGCATTATCTCCCTAATCGCCTCGTTGCAGACGGATATATAATTACGGTCATAGGTTCAATGTCTAAGCTGGCATTTATATGGAGCCGACAAAGTCTTTATTCGGAGCTGATATAATATTTGAAATTGTTCTACATTTGACAGTTTAGTTCTTGCATCCCGTTCAAATCTACGGTTGTCACGATCGGCAAAGTAAGTATATTTTTGATATGCTGCCCCGTGGGACGGAAGCGGGTCTGATGAGGTCACGATCTCAGCACAGATTGAACATGTAATTATTGCTCATCGATGAGCATTCACTGTCAGAATAACTATTAAACATGGTCATAGAGTAAAAATACCTCAGAACTGTGTTTAGAGAATATTGTATAGCTTCAATTTTGGATTCACGCGAAAGGCCTTTCCTATGCGTTAAAATCCTATTGTGTACTTTTAAGGATAAAGTAGCCTATATATTATTCCAGTATATAGTCGATTCACGTGCCAAATTTCATCCAAATCTATTCAGGTGTTTCTGGTTTACTTCAAACAAATATGTATCTATTTTTTGTTAGTTTATGTTAATAAAACTAGCTTTTACTGCGACTTCGTTCGCAGAAGTTAGTTCGGATGAAAAATTGATGATTTATTTATTAGGTTTTCCAGCAGACTTAACACTACGATTACAATAATTTAAATAGTAACTTATAGCTATAGTGTAAGCCCGAGTTAGGAAAACTTAAAATGTCTATAATTTAAACTATAATATGTTTGATCAACACATAGTTTATGTGTAAAATTTATCATCAAATACATTTATAATATTAATAAAATATAGACATTTCTATGCGCAACTATAGTTCCGAAATAAACCTACTTTGTTCAGTGGTCATAGGTCTAGATATACTGGACATCTCAAACAAATAATTTTCTTTGTTTTAATTACAAACTAATGACCGCCCGAGGCTGATCTATTCAATATTTCATTCAAACTTGGCCGTAATTTTAATTAGGTTGGAAAGTACCGTCTTATCTATTTGTTTCACTAAGTTGTGAAATATTACTTATAGCTACAGTTATAAAGTATTTTCAGCAAGCAAGGATTTTACCTTCATTTTTACTCCTACGGTTATCTATGAGCATATAATGCCATGTACTGATTTGTTTAAAATTCTGATAATATTGCTGTATTTTTTTTTATAATGGTTTCTTACGTTTACGCGAATGTTAGACATTAAAATTAAACTATTTCTCGGATTTTATCGCGGTTTTTATATTTTAATTTTTTTCCGACGTTTCGAAGACTTTTCAGCCTTCGTGATCACGGGGGGAACTGAGGTGTTAATTAATCGTTTTGCATTCACGCTCTTTTATTTTCTTTCTTTATTTAGATTCGCAATTAAAACTGCATATCGCTGGCTCTCTATAACAAGATGCTATGTTATATTTTTAAGACAAACTGAATTCTATATATCACACGATTCTAAGTATTTTTTTAGTAAATTTCAATCCTGAAAGATAAATAAAGGAGGATTCATAAAATTTTTACCAACATAATTTTTTTATATTTAATTTTTCCGACATAAACGAAAATTAACATAGGTATTTGTAATAGTGAGCCAGCGATACATTAGTATTTTATCAATTTAATTGTTGTACAGTAAACTGTGAGTGCACGTTGTTCTGTCGGTTATTGTCGGGAGTTACTCGCTGACCGGCTGTTTAGCATACGTTACGACGCGATCGTGACGACGCATACGATGTGTCGTAAGCATCGGTCGTAGAGAGAGTTGAACAACTGAATGAGCTTAGACCTAATGTTTAAAGGAGACATATTTACTGCCGATAAGTTGGTGAAGGAATTGACTGTTGAGACGAAGGTCTGAAGATTCAAAATGTGAGACACCTACCAATGACCAATGACCTTTCTAAAATACGTGTCATTGTTAATTATTATAATTAGTTTCAACGGTGATATATTATACTTAGCATCGGCGAAGCGTGAAAATTTCCGAAAACGAAGCCACAACATTATAACAACATATAGATACTAATGTGTGCAATATAAATGCGGTCTAGAAATCGTTCTAATAAAAAATAGTTTTTATATAAATTAAGAAAGATCCACGTCGCGGAAATGAAAATGCTGCGGTGGATGTGCAATGTTACACGATTAGATCATAAACGTAACGTGCACATCCGCGGCAGTCTTGGTGTCCGCGATGTGGCGGGTAAACTCCAGGAATACCGCCTAAGTATGGCCACGTGTTAAGAAAACCGCAGGAGTACGTCAGTCGCAAATGCCTACGTGAACATACTGGGTGTACGTTCCGGGGACGGCCCAAGAAGTGATGGCTTGACGTTCTCCGCGAAGATAGTCTCACTGAGCAGGATGCAAAAGACCGGGCGAAATGGAAAGATCGAAGTAGGAAGGCGGACCCTAGCATCTAGGCCGGGATAATCACCAAGCAGATGAAGAAGATAAATTAAGAAAGGGAAGCTGGCAGGCATCGGGATACATAGACCCTTCGCCGCTGATATATACAGAGCTGGTATTATAATCACCTTCCGTTTTACAAAAGTAAGCAGAAGTATCATACAAACGTCAATATAGTGCTATAAAATCACTTAATCCGTGCAATGACCTACGAACATAAACATTTTACGACTTCATTACAATGGAACTAGATGCGCGTGATGATTAATGATCATTCGTATGCTAAATGGCATGGAAGGCGTCCTATCCGAGCAGTTTGATTGAAAATGAAATATTTACGATTCGGGAACGTGACTTCGAAAGACCTCTGATACATGAGTAGTTGAACATCAGAACTTGGAATTTGCTGTACAGTTTTGTGTTATTTCTACATTCTTTACTTCACACAAAGAAGGAAAAATAAATCATTAACCTTAACGTGTACAGGCGATCGAAGTTTTAAATTTGTTTCGGTAATTTTGTGGGTGACTGTACAATTAGCCACTATGGGAAGGAGATAGTCAATATTTAAAAGGTCGGTGAGGTACCCGAGACTAAAAAAGACTTCCACGTCCTCATAATTGCATATAACATATGTGGATATTAAAAGTTTGCTACCTGGTTTGCTTTTGTTCTTTTTTACGATTTTATTTCGAATCGAATTTAATTTTGTGGTTTAGCGCGAATATATTATGCGCGTGAGTGTATTTCTGATTTCTGACTGAAAGTTTTATATTGCTACTGCGACGAATTCTTGTAGGTACAGCATTGGTAAGTAGTAGTAGTAGCAATAAGGCGTGAAAAATAAAATTAATTTTTAAAAATATTTTTTTTGTTCGAAACTTACACTATGCATTTTACGTTTACGGTTCGACTAACTTATTGTATTGTTATTTTCAAGATAAGTATGTGGTTTCATTTAGTAACGCAATGTCAAAATGACCCTGTATACATATACAAATGTCTACAGCGCTCCGCCATTATTATACCAACGGCATTTTCAATGAACAAAAATTTTTACGATTTCGTAAATTCAACATAAAGAAATTTAAAGAGACATGCTAATGAAGACAGGATGCGAAATAAATTGAAGCGCGAATCATTATTTAGTGTGTCGTTCGTAATAAATGTGTAAATAATTCGTGTTTACGTTTTGTGTCAATTGTAATGTTTTATGTAACGAAACGTTCGTGTAAAAGTAATTTCTTGGAATCAAGTAATCTGTACTAATATATAAAGCTGAGGTGTTTGTTTGTTTGATCGCGCTAATCTAAGAAAGAAAGAAAATACTCCTAAGTGCTATAGGCTACTTTTTTCCAGGAAAATATTTATCGAGATAAACTTTCTTACGCGGGCGGAGCCACAGGCAAAAGCTAGTCAATTTATTAATTTTCCCACCACTTTTAAGGATTCAAATTGAGTACCCTCACTACTGAGCTACATGTAAACATATAAATAATTATTTGATTATTGGCTGCAACAATATTTACAAATTTTACTTTTGCAATATTACTAGAACCTTAGTAACAAGACCACATGACAATTTTTGCTTTACATGTCTCCAAGGCGGCTTTAATTACAAGCATCTACATGGGCGTCGTCAAGATTAGTTTGAGGGAGGTGCATCTGCATCTACGCACTATATTTCATATCATTAGGTTTTTTTAAATTCAAATCGCCCGTGTTTTTGAAAATGCTTTGTCATAAAAATCCTCTATGTTCGATAATTGAATGAGAGAGAATGCCCATGGCATTAAGTCCGCCTGTATACCATGTGTACAAAGTGTAAATAAATAAATAATTCCCATTGCTGCAGATTTATTCAGTAACTTATATTTTTTGTGATTTATTTCTGGTGAGTACACGTGTACCTACTTGCACCCCCTTCCCGGCGTCCATGATATCTACTAGCGGATATTCTACGTAATTAAATGTAAGCTAAGAATAAAATGCACTCTTCATTCTCATAGAGTTGACCATTTTATTTTATTTTATTTTTTATTTTTATTTTTATGGATTGCCAACAAAATTTACAATGTTACAATTATAATTAAAGAATAATTAGAAAACACAATGCACTATTGCAATTTCGATTACAGGCAACCATAACATACTCTCCATAATATAAAAGTTTGTAAAATCATATAATCCCGCGTAAACAGAACTATAGACCTCCGCGTAGGTAATTTTTTCTCAATTTATATTAATATTATAATAATAATAATATCAGCCCTGTATTATATACTTGCCCACTGCTGAGCACAGGCTTCCTCTACTACTGAGAGGGATTAGGCCTTAGTCCACCACGCTGGCATAGTGCGGATTGGTAGACTTCACACACCCTCGAAATTCCTATAGAGAACTTCTCAGGTATGCAGGTTTCCTCACGATGTTTTCCTTCACCGTTAAAGCAAGCGATAATTCACAAAGAATATACACATATTTTTTTAGAAAAATCAGAGGTGTGAGCCCTTGGGATTTGAACCTGCGGACATTCGTCTCGGCAGTCCGTTCCACAACCAACTGGGCTATCGCCGTATATTAATATTAAATAAAATAATTCCGTTAAGGTGCAGGTATCAATATTTACAAGAGGTCTTTCGCGCGGGTCGGAGCGACAAAAAACGGCTTTAAAATGTTTTCATTGTAGGGCCCGCTGTCTCGGCTTCGAATGGTCTTGATATTTGATCGAAATTTTAAAGAGTTTATAGGCGGACGAGGCTAATGGACGTGAGATATTGATGCAGTGAACGTTCTTTATTATGTCAATAGTGACATTTTGTTAGATTGCGGGCATAAGTTCTGATTTTGGCCACGGGCATTATGATCTTTGTCGACCTATAATAAGGTTTAGTTTTCAGTATGTTTAATCTGTTCATAGTTCCTAGTTCTTATTGTATTTTTGCTTACTAATTGGCTTGCTATTAAATATATTTTATTGTCTTTACTAGTAGCTGAATTATTCGAAGTTTTGCTGCGTGACAGACATTCTCGGGATAAAAGTAGTCAAATAAAAAAAAGCTTTGTGTTATTCAAGGATTAGGAGGAAATTTTATTCTTAATTACTATTTTATCATCTCTTTCTATTATAATGTCTGATTAGCGTATTAAGTTTTTTGAATATGTTGCAATATGGCTTTGTTTTTCACATACAACGACATATTTGCACCGGAATCCAGTCCGGGACAGCTTGTGTTTTGACAGAATTCGAACCTATAATGTCCCCATCTACAACCCACACTACCTCTACACAAAGATATCAACTAAATCTAACAACAAATAGTTATTATTAATGCAAGTATCAAACCCTTTCGTGCCATTGTCGTCACAAAAAGCCGAGCAAAGCCGACCGCTGCCAAGTGACGAACACCAAAACCATTGTGAGCGATTAACAGTAATACAGTTTTTGTAGACCAGGTAATAACGGACAAAGAGTCAATATTTTATTATGTAGGACCGCTATAATGGCCCACGTAAGTCGTGTTACGACATCAGTCTGTGTATATCCTTCAAAGAGGCCGGCATAATTGTGTCGACTGTCGAGGGGTAATCATCTCTCGTCAGTCGCCACTACGCTTACCATCAGGTGCAGTTGGGACACCCTTTTTTAGTGCTTTAAATGACACAGGCAGCTTGCCGTTCGCCTGATGTTAAGCGATACGACCGCCCATAAACAGTAGAAACACAGCCAACACCTTGAATTACAAAATATTGCTTGGTATATCACTGCGCTCGCCATCCTGAGACATGAGATGTTAAGTCTTATTATGTCCAGTAGTTATACTGCTTACATTGTCCTTCAAACTGGAACAAAACAACACTACTGCTGCTGACTACACACTGCTGCTTGGCGGCTGAAATAGACGTTATGGTGGTACCTGCCCAGGTGGACTCTCACATATGAGAGACCTACCCCCAGTTTTCTTTACTGTTTAAAAAGTTAGTTAGATAGGCCGGGAAACGTACAATATAGCCACCTGATGTTAATGAGCTTCATCTTCTATAAACACGAAGCATCAGCAGAATTATGCATTACTGGCCTTAAGGGAAAGGAATTAGGGTTATTGTTAAAATTTGACAGAACCGAACCTATAGCTCCCGTTTGTAGAATAAGTCAGCCAAGATAAAAAGTAGCCTATAGTATTAAAGAGTAATGTAGTTTTCTATTAATGCAAAAATCATTTATATTGTTACAGTAGTTTCTGAGATTAGCGCGTTCAAAACAACAACTTACTTACCACTTTCCTGGTAGGTCTCTCATATGTGAGAGTCCGCCTTGGTAGGTACCACCGCAACGTCTATTTCTGCCTCCAAGCAGCATTGGTCATTGTTGTGTTCCGGTTTGAAGGACATTATAGCCGTTGTAACTACTGGACATAATGAGACTTAACATGTCATGTCTCAGGATGGCGAGCGCCGACAATACTTTGTAATTCAAGGTGTTGGTGTTTCTACTGTTTATGGGTTGTCGTATCGCTTACCATCAGGCGAATGGGAAGCTCGTCTCGTCATTCAAAGCAATAAAAAAAACTCATCTACTTCATACATTAGTAGTAAAGATAGTGCTAGCTCACAAGCACACTAAGTATACAGGTTAAATGCTGATGTCCTTTTGCGTAGGTAGATATCGTTCTTTAATTATAAATCATTCTCGCCTTGGAAGGTCTAGATTTACGACTCTAATCTAGGCAATTAAATCATTTATGCTAATTATGGTATCTTTGTCTAATTACGAGGGATTTATACTGCAGGAAAGATATTGTTATGATTTACCTTTACCGATGTAACAAAGTCAAAATTTAGACTACATAGTTCTCTGAAACCTTTTATTAATTAGGTACATCTGTTTTCTTGTGCACAATACTGCTGGATATTTAATTAACAATAATAAAGTTACTGTTACGATTGCCTAGATCATCATCTAAGGTAGTTTGTGTTGTTGCTAGCCTTATGGTTTTTTTCATCACGACAAACCCGAAAGACACGGTCACCCCACTGCACCTGATGGTAAGTGAAGGAGGTCTAATAGAATGTCGACTGATGAGAGATGATTTCTCTACGGCTGTCGATACAATTATGCCTGTTAGAACCGGACATACACAGCTGATCCCGGAACACACACTTACGTGGGCCACTATGGCGGTTTTTAACACTTTTGTACTTTTGTACGGTGGTCGCTATCCGGGTGGATATGAAATATATCCTACCAGATAAAAAATATTCACCAAATATATTACAAATCGACTTTAAAGAGAAAATTATATTTTTTAATTATTTATCTACAAAATTCAATGTGTTATTTTATTCTATACATTTATTAATGATTTAATATACAATGAAATAAAATACAGAATTAATCACGAAACAACACCGCGACTCAACCGCGGTCCACGCCGTCGCCGGAAAACCGGTCTTGCATCCAATTAGTACGATATCAAAAACTTACTAATTACCGCGGGAAATAATTTGTCACGTGTGTTTATGAGTGTTTACTTTCATGATGATAGGTGTGCTAGAATTATATCCTATACATTTTTTTACACACCACGCCCCACTTCAAGGGTAGACAGTGGTGTAAAACATCCACATTTCGCCAGCTATGTTAGATTCTATACAATAGAGGAGTACCTATTGTCATTCAGAGGAAAACCCAATACTACTCCGGCTTCGAATCCCACGTCGGAAGAAGTGATATTGGGTTTTTCTGTTCTATCAGCCCGTGCAATATGTGCACGATATCTACAGGCTCGCTTCCTATGACATTAGGAAACACACAAGCGAAATATGTGTGCCCTGGTTGTAGCGCTGCTTACCCCTTCCAGGAAACAGGCATGAAGATTGTGTTTTTTTTTCGTGCGCAGTTTTTATTTTCTTTAGTCTATCCGTCCAAGAATGACTAGAACTTCATACATAACTCCAGATGTCTTATAAAATAACTTTATTCAAAACAAATACTAAAGCCGCGCCGACTCAAACCGAGCCGCAAACAAAGGCTAGTTAATTACAAAGCTCGCGGTAAACCCAATCGATCTAACCTTTCCATTAACCATTCAACACTAACCTTTAAATGCTAAACAAATCCTCAGTTATCTTGCATTGAATCGCTTCAACTGTATACCACTTCAATAAAGCAACAAATAATTTTAGCACTCGTGAGTATAGGATTATGAAGTAGGTTTTCGTGATAATTACTGGGTATTATGAGGCTTAACACCTAATGTTTAAGGGTGATTTGCGCAATGCATTCACACTTGCTTTACAACTAAAAATTTTGATGGTGTTACTACTATTAGCAGTGGCGTCTATTGTAAGCTTAGTGGGTTCGTATCGACTTTCATTCAAGTATAAATAAGAGTATCCCAGTGTGAAATTTTGTAGAATAAAAGTCAATAGTGTTGTATTAAAAGCACGTATATTTGCGGTTTCGTCTAAACTTTGCGTCTGTTACACATCATTTGTAACAATCATGATATGGGCACAAATTTTGGAGTGCAATCTAGATTAAGTACTAACCTTAGCCATAGTCATTATTATTATATGTTTTGAGTGTCTTAAACAATAGAATAAAAAAATATTTATGTGCCAAATTCAATCAATAAACACGACTGTATTACAATTATGTAAATACAAAGCATAAATTTAAGAAAATACACGTCGGATTGAAAGCATTCTTTTTTAAAGATGACAAAATATATCCTGAATGATATTATGAGCATGAATACACAATCCTCCACGAATATAATAGCAAATTAATATAGATACTGTCTGCATGAATGGGCCGGCTCGCCTGGAATCCACTTTTTTTATTGCTGTGAATGAAGAGACGAGCTTGTCGTTCGTCTGATGATAAGCGATACGACCGCCACAAACAGTAGAAATACCAACACCTTGAGATACAAAATACCTGTTCTATTAACAGGCAGTTCTTGAAATGTAAGAGCTAAGGTAAAAGCTTTTGCTGGTGGTAGAATATATTATTTCACATCCCCCCGGATAGCGACCACTGTACATAAGGTGTTAAAACCCGCCATAGTGGCCCACGTAAGTGTGTAGCGTTCCGGGATTAGCCTGTGTATCTGGTTCCAAGAAGCCTAATTGTGTCGACTGTCAAGGAGCAATCATCTCTCGTCAGTCGACATTCTATTGACCCCACTTCACTTACCATCAGGTACAGTGGGAACATTTTGCAGAGCCTGTATAAGCAAAATATAAAAATGTTGCGGAACTTAGAAGTAACGTGGTAACGGATGTACTGCGTACGCAGAGTGTCTTCCGTCCTATCATGTGATAGGGGCGAGGTTATCGTTATCAAACACACACTCCAGACTCCAATCTGATACTGAGTGGAAAAACCCAATATCATTTTGCTCGATCCAGCATTCGAACTTGGACCTCAGCGCTGCAGTCATGCCATAATACAACTGCGCCATCGAGGCAGTCAATTTTTAAAATTCACTGTACTTAATGCATATGTCATGAGATTATAAGAATATAATAATAATAATATCAGCCCTGTATTATATACTTGCCCACTGCTGAGCACGGGCCTCCTCTACTACTGAGAGGGATTAGGCCTTAGTCCACCACGCTGGCCTAGTGCGGATTGGTAGACTTCACACACCCTCGAAATTCCTATAGAGAACTTCTCAGATGTGCAGGTTTCCTCACGATGTTTTCCTTCACCGTTAAAGCGAACGATAAATTCACAAAGAATACACACATGATTTTAGAAAAGTCAGAGGTGTGTACCCTTGGGATTTGAACCTGCGGATATTCGTCTTGGCAGTCCGTTTCACACTCAACTAGGCTATCTCCGCTTTTTTTTTTTAAGAAATAGAATAAGAATGTTTATTTTAAAAAAAATATTTGAGTATGTATTGAAATTGGGTTTACAATAATATAACAGTAGTATTACGAACATGAATTTGAGTTTATTAATTATAAAAACTTGTGTTTTTACAGCATGTATAAATCAAATACAGTCACTTACAACGGTTAATCGATCAATACAATTCAGCAAAATAAATTTTGATTTTAGTGTACTTTAAGTTATTCATCTAACAGTAGTCATTACGTGAAATAGTAATTTACAAAGGCTGTCATTACGGTACAATCGCGCACACATCTGGATATTACGGCGGATGCAGGTTCGTTCACATCCTACGACAACGGAAAAAATGAGACATGTCAAAATTGCCAAAAAATACTTAGTTGGGAATAAAACGGATTGTCGAGACGAAGACCCGCAGATTCCAAACCCAGCCATCTTTGAATTTTCGGTTTTACGTTTCATCATCAGCCACATAAAGAGCACTGCTAAAAATAGGCCTCCCCCAAAGATTTCCAGACGGACCCAAAAGCGGCCTGCATCCAACGTGATCCTGCGACATTTATCAAGTCGTCTAGCCACTTTGTAGGTGGACGTCAAACGCTGTGCTTGCCGGTATGTGGTCTCCACTCGAGAACTTTTTGCCCCATCTGCCGTCAGTTCTGCGAGCTGTGTACCCTGCCCCGTGCCATTTTAGCTTGCTAATCCGCTGGGCTATGGATATGGTGTGACGTTTGTTCTTTGTTAATTATCGCTCGTTTGAACGGTAAAATAAAGATCGCGAGGGTAGCTATATACCTAAGAATTATTCATAAGAATTCCGACAGTAAGTGAAGTCTTTCAAACCGCACTAGGACAGCGTGGTGGACTAAGGCCTAATTCCTCTCAGTAATCAAGTAGGCCCGCGCCATGCAGTGAGACTATATATACAAGGCCGGTGTCATATTTATTTTATCTCCATTTTATTCTATCTACTTAATTGCATGATAAGTGATTTTATAACTACAGACATTCGACCACCTTGACACCAGATAAAATAATTACCGATTTTGAATTGATTTAAATGTATTAAACATAAATTAAGTGACATGGAACAAACTTTTTAATTCATATATATACCAGTTTAAGCTCGCGACCCCGTACGCGTGGATTTCTTCAGAACAAAACTTTCATCTTGCTGTTCCAAAATTAGCCAAGTACTTGGACTGTGTGCTAAATGTTACGTTTTTAATTTTTTCCATTTTTTGAATTGCCTTAGTAGGCAAACGAGCAAGTTAAGCGGTCTGCCTGATGGTAAGCAGCTTCCGCCGTCCATGGACTTTGGAATGCCAGAGGAACAGCCAAGCTGTTGCCTACCGGGAACCGGAGCCATCTAATCTATGCTTTGAGTTTTGAAGCTGTCACCTATGCTTCGGAAGCCGTTCCAAGCCCAGCTTTCGACGCTCGATTTTATGTGATAATTTATTTTATTTACTCCAAGATTCGATCTCCAAAATTTTTTAGGTCTGTGTATTTTTCTTACCGAAAGTTTCTTTAATTATCGTGTTGTTTCGACTATATGTGAGATTCTTCTCTCTGTTTTCAATCTGTCTATATTTCTATACGTGAAAATGACAGAAAAAAGCACAATACTTGCAGGGTCTGGTCAAGTCTCTCGCGCCAATTCCAACTTATGTACTGTAAGGTTGGTTGAGAGGGCAGGATATTCTCGTCTCTCCCTATCCCTTAATCTTTGACAGCGCACATCTAACATAGGGTTTTTAATAGACCTTAGTTATTGAGTATCTTGTTAGCAAGAACAATAACTCGTTTAGGTATGAACGAACCTTAATAGCACGCGTGGGATCATAAAATGAGTCTGACACTGCCTCGCATCGTATGGGGCGTCAGTTTCCAATTTATTTTTTTTCCCCCGTTGCAGGGCCGCTGCAGTAAACTTGAATCGTAAAGTTACGATGTCTGGCCCTCGCTTCTACCACAGTGAGGGTTCGTAAAAAATAAATTGCGTGTTTTTTTTTCGGTTGTGGTAATGAATTTTTGAATTTGGAATGATATTTACGGAAATTAATTTCCTAATGAATTTAAATTATGTTTTTGGTATGGGTTGTGATTATGGAAATATTGAATGATTTTTTAAATACTTAATTACATAAGCAATTTTATTTTGTATTTAATTTAAATTGTATGTGATTATACCAACCTC
The DNA here is from genome assembly GCF_014839805.1 of Manduca sexta. Taxonomy (NCBI): domain Eukaryota; kingdom Metazoa; phylum Arthropoda; class Insecta; order Lepidoptera; family Sphingidae; genus Manduca; species Manduca sexta. Next base: position 2,239,811 of record NC_051119.1, read on the forward strand.
TTATTAGATTCGAAATAATTTAATTAGGTATTTTTTTGAAAAATAAATTTACTCGTAAGGCTTAATTTAAATTTCAAAGTAATAAAACTGTAACAAAAAGGTTTTAGATTAAACGCAATTTAGTTTTAAATTATGAAGTTTCATATTTAATCTAAAATGTTAGGAAATAATCACAAACAAATTTAATTTTTAAATATAAATGATGTCTAAGCAATATTGTAATATAATTTTATCCGATAAATATAAAATAACGTAAACGAACTTTGATAACCTAAAAAAATTAACACAAAAACTTTTACAAAAAAAGAAATTCACTTGATAATCGAAATAGTGCTTTGCCTACGGGTCCGTGGTAAAGGTCCTATAATTTAGTAAGGATAATAGAGGTACATTTTTCACCGGCACAAATTGGATACGGCGGCGTGATGGTTTTTTGTTGCATTTCTACGTCACGAAGGGTGCTTTATTTACTGTGTGAATTGTAAACTATCCTTCGATTCTCAGGCAGAGTTTACACTTCAAGTCAAGTCAAGTTTACTGCTGGTAGGTCTCTCGTATGTGAGATCCCGCTTGGGTAGGTACCACCGCAATGTCTATTTCGGCCGCCAAGCAGCAGTGTGTAGTCACTGTTGTGGTCCGGTTTGAAGGACATTGTAGCCAGTGGACATAATGAGACTAAACATCTCATGTCTCATGATGGCGAGCGCAGTGAACTAAACAATACTTTATAATTCAAGGTGTTGGATGGTGTTTCTACTGTTTATGGGCGGTCGTATCGCTTACCATCTAGCGAATGGCAAGCTCGTTTCGTCATTTAAAGCAATAAAAAATCAGTACATATATAGGCAAAGTTACCGTCTCTAACACTAAATTTATTGTTGTGTCTTAAGGTAGTGTGTTAGAAATGATCCGGTGTAAATTACTAAGAGATGTAAATTACTAATATCGCTCGCCTGAGTCAGTCTACGATCACACAGGAAAAGTACGTGAAATAATACCTTTGTTGCATTTTGCACTAACAGGTGGACAAAATTCAAATCCCCTGTTCTGGTGGTAAATGACACAAGTAATTACATTATTTATAATATAGAACCAAAGTTTATCTTGCTGTTTTTACTTGGACTGTGTGCTAAATGTTATGTTTTTAATTTTTCCATATTTTTTTATTGCCTTAGTAGGCAAATGAGAGAGTGGGTCGCCTGATGGTACGTAGCTTCCGACAGACAGACAGACAGGTTGTAATGGAAAAGTTTTTTATTCTCAGAAGGGCTAGGCATACATACCTATGTATATGTTTCGCCATGAAAATCAGCGTCAAGAATTTGCTGTTTGGCATATGCTGACCTAGATCCTATTGGTATTGTTGTGGGACATATACCATCCACACTGGAGGAGTATTTGAGTACTTATGTCTCCAGATACTCCTCTAATTATAAAATTGTATTTTCTTTTTGTTTTTATGCTCTACCTTATAAGAAGTATAATAATATCAACCCTGTATTATATACTGTCCCACTGCTGAGAGGAATAGGCCTTAGTCCACCACGCTAGCCTAATGCAGATTGGTAGACTTCACACACTTTCGAAATTCTTATAGAGAACTTCTCAGGTATGCAGGTTTTCTCACGATTTTTTCCTCCACCGTTTAAGCAAGCGATAATTCACAAAGAATACACACATGATTTTTTTAGAAAAGTCAGAGGTGTGTGCCCTTGTTATTTGAACCTGCGGACATTCGTCTCGGCAGTCCGTTCCACACCCAACTAGGAATAATAAGTATATAAGAAGTACTATATAAGAAGTATAATTTATTTTACACTAGCTTTTGCTCGCGGCTCCGCCCGCGTTATAAAGTTTTTCAGGCTAAAGTTTCCCATTATAAAAGTAATAGTTTCCCGGGAGCCTATGTTCTTCCCTGGGTTTCAAACTGTCTCCATACCAAATTTCATCTTAATACGTTGGGTAGTTTTTGAGTTTAACACGTTCAGGCAGACAAATTCAGCGGGGGACTTCGCTTTATAATAAATTTTTGTATAACTTTTTAAGAGGAACAATCCCGTCATACATCATTGTTGCATAACTTTAACCGTTCACGCAGCGCACCCAACAGAAGCTCTCAAAAATATTATATTTTCCCCGTTTTTGCAATATGTTGAAACTGTTACTGCTATAGCACTCCAGGAACAAAGGGCTATCCAACATAAAAATATTTTTTCAGTTCGAACCGATAGTTCCTGAGATTAGCCATTACTGAACCGCTCCTATTGAGTATAGCGTGATGATATATAGCCTATAGCACTCCACGAACAAAGGGCTATCCAACACAAAAAGAATTTTTCAGTTTGAACCAGTAGTTCCTGAGATTAGAGCGTTCAAACAAACAAACTCTTCAGCTTTATATAATAGTATAGAGTATAGATGTTGCAGTAGTCAAAGTTGCGTTAATGATGAAATGTGTATTCGTCTGCCAAGTTTGAATTTCCCATCCTCTAAATTCGCCGCCCGGGGCACGGGCCCTGGCTTGCCGCCCCTCCTAGATCCGGGGCTGACTGAGAGTGTTATAAACGTAAGAGTAGACAAATATAATGAGAAAGCTTCGAACTGCTATGCTATCGGGAGCTACACGTGTTATTGTGAGTCAACCATAAAAGATAGACATATGCTGTCGTGGGATATTTTTATATAATTTTAAGGCGAACATTTCCGTCATACATGATTTCTGTGTAGCTTTAACCATTAAGGTTGTACACGCGGCGGAAGCTTAAAAAATGGAGTAACTTCTCCCGTTTTCCCAACATTTCCCTTCACTGCTCTGCTCCTATTAATTGTAGCGTGATGAAAAGTATACTATAACCAGCACAGGAGTATGACAAATAATTGTACCAAGTTTCGTTAAAATCCGTCGAGTAGTTTTTGTTTCTATAACGGTTATACAGACAGACAGACAGACAGACAGACAGACAGACAAAAATTTTACTAATTGCATTTTTGGCATCAGTATCGATCCCTAATCACCCCCTGATAGTTATTTTGGAAATATATTTCATGTACAGAATTGACCTCTCTACAGATTTATTATAAGTATAGATGATGTTTACCACCCAATCTGTGGCCAATAAATGTTTTTTTCCTTCTTTCCATGATAGGAAGAGATGTCATGTTCCTTCCTATAGTGTGATGAAGGCAAGTCTGTACTGAGACCGAACACTTAATAATTATCAACCTTGGCATTGCTGAAGCCCATGGACAGGGATAGCGGCTTACCATAAGGCGGCGGCTTCCCAGTCAACATAAGGCAACAAAGTTAGCCTATCAGTCAGTGGTATATATAAAATTGCCATTTACCAAACATTTCTATATAAATGTTTGTCGGTTTTGATTCATTCCGCACCCCACCACATTAGGGACTGTAAAAAGGAATTGATCGTAAACCAACCCCAAGCAACGCGGGGCATCAGGCCTTGTCCATCAAATGTTTATTATGTGGGGGACACAGCTATTACATAGAAACATATAAATATATTTTATATGATGCTCGTGGTTTCCTCAAATTCTTTTCCGTTATAAAAATTCCACACGTTTCCGGAATAAAATTTATATATCCAGAATATCTATCCAAATGCCAAATTTTATACAAATCTGTTCAACCGAATACGCATTTATAATATTAATAAGATAGGAAACAAATTCTGGACTTTATACTTCCAATTTCCAGAGACTAAACACGAAGTTAGGCGATTGTGAAATAATATAAAACAACATAACCACAGTTTTTGCGTTTCGCCACAGCCGTTGACGCTGTGAACTTTAACCACGAAAGTCTGGTGAGTGTCCGCCGATAACTTAATATATTCTGTTTCCGAACCTTTGACATTAAATGACATTTAAATGTAACACGTTTCTCTCAAGAAAACGCCTTTCACATACTACCGATGACGATGCGATTAATCGTTACGATAGTTTGTCTGGTGCGTTTATTTTTATTTCATTTTAGTAGGTGTTTTTCAATCATACGTATATATATATACGTCTATATTATACCTTCAATTTATGTCACCATTGGGTGGTAATTCGCTCCTTTGTTAGTGGTATTATCGCAAGATAAGTACTGCCACTAAACATCCATTGTAAAGGGCATTGTTTCCTTCCGATTTGAAGTAGACTGTAGCTAGGTTAAGTATATAAGACCTAACATAGTGTCCTAAAATAATAAGACGCTTATATTATGCATGAATAAATAATTAGACTTAACCGATTATTAAAATTAAACTATTTTTCGGATTTTATCGCGGTTTTTATATTTCAATTTAAAAGTCCGCCCCGTGACCACGACGGCTGCAAAGTCTTCGAAATGTCAGAAGAAAATTAAAATATAAAAACCGTGATAAAATCTGAAAAATAATCCAATTTTAATGTAAAATTCGCGAACATAAGAAATCATAACCAATTATTTTCAAAAAATCGTAAAGTGTGAACTGACCTGTCGAGTACACTTTGCGCAAATCGCTCCGTAATCTGGATAAAACGGAACCTTTAATTTAGCAGCGCTGTCAATCAGCCGAGGGCGTGGACAGATATCTGCCGATTACACACAATAATGTGGTTTCAACGGGCAATAAAGGGGCGATTCCGTACACCACAGACCGCAGATACAAATCGCTTATTTGAGTAGCAAGTATTGAGTTTTGTTGGTGGTAGGATATATTTTATAGACGCCCAGATTTTGACCACCATACACTAGGTGTTGAAACCCGCCATCATACTGACCCACGAAAGTGTCGCGTCCCGGGATCAGCTTGTCTATATTTGGTTCCAACAGGCCGGCATAATTGTGTCGACTGTCGAGGGGTAATCATCTCTCGTCAGTCAACATTGTATTGGACCCCACTCCACTTACCACCAGGTCCAGTGGGACTACATAGCCAGGCCCGTAAAAAAAAAAATTGTTTGTGTTAATAATGTAATGCAATTATGCTTTGTCGAAATTATTCCGTCCTGATATAATTGAAGCGATCTTACTGCAATTTCGGATAGGTTATTTGCTGTTCCGATTAACTGAGTCAAGTATGTGAAAAGTATTGTTGCTTGACCTATTAGTAGCCAAAAACATGATAAAACGCGATTTCTCTCTAAAACTGTTGTCAATATATCTTTTCAACTGATACTACTTTAGTCTACAGTGCGTCGCTGCGATCGGAACTCTACCTTTATCTTAACGTGATTTTGCACTTAATTATACATTAAGCGAATGAGAGCTAAGTGAGAGGTATGCATTGTACATAATGTCGGTCATTTTGTTGTCTATACTTTTTATTTATTTTCCCTTAAGGTCATTAAATTAATGTTTTATTTGCGTCCACATTGATCGGCGGAGTACTGATTTTAATACTGTCTGCTTTGGTATTTAATCGGCTTTTCATTATTTGAAATTGCTTCGGCAAAATACTTGCTTCAGCAGTACATATACTAAAATTAGAATAATACAGAGACAGAAATTTGGTACAATGCTAGAAACTACAGTTTTTACAGCTATATTTTGGACACGGTGAAGTGAACTAATTATCCCTGACTGAAGTATTTATTTAATTTATAAGGTGTTACAATAACAGTACCTAACGCATGCACTGGGGGGCGAGTTATGTATCACATATGGGAACCTCTCCCCCTTCGTCTAAATTTTGAACACTCATTCAAGATACTTATTCTAATAATTGTTTGTGAAATGATACGTAATTGTATGATATCTGGTAAGTAGTTTTTATGTCAGATTCGAGTTTTTCGTACTATTTCCATTGACGCATATTCTACAGACACGAACGTCCATATAAAGTATTTGTTTAAAATCTGAAGTTAGAATAAGTTTGCTGCAGCGCTAAAACATCAATTGTCGTCTAACCAAACTTTTTAAATATGCAGTGCTAAAGCGCTAAATAGAGTATAAGTAAAATGGTAACAAATACCGGATTGCAGTACACTTCAGTTGAACATAGTGAGCGTTCGGAACGCCAGGTCTAGTACTATATATATATCGATGTCTATATCGTATGAAATCCTCCTCACTTCAATTATAAAGTTATTTTTCTTCGTATCAAAGCTTCCTTACTTAATTTTTAAAGTAAACTTTTTTTTATAAACATACTCATTACTAGCTTCATATTAATTTAACCAACATTCCGTAATGCAGAGCGATAGGTCTTGTAAAACAACTGACAATAAAGCAATGCATCATAATAAAACAATTAATTGTACGACGAGGACTATTAAAATCTGGTCGCATAAATTTTAATATTTACGACATGTGAGGTTCGTTCAGACTCGTCCGTGCAGGGGCCGTGCTTTGGGTCGATAATAGGCTTCATTTATTGGTATCAGTAATTTGACTTATAGTGTGGATAAACTTATTCTGGTGGTAGGATATATTTTACATGCGCCCGAGGGGTAATCATCTCTCGTCAGTCAACATTCTATTGTACCCCATTCGATTTACCATCAGTTATAGTGGGGTTATTTCGCTGTGGTTGTATAAAAAAAAATATTTTCTAGATCATAAAACAAAAAGTAATAGAATTTAATTCACGAAATTAAAAATTAATGTCAATATAAACGTGTACAAATTCCATTCAAATTCTATTCAAGAAATTTGTGTAACGGGCTGCGAAACATTTAGAATTTTAACAAACTTTGTTATTTATTAGATTAAACTAAAGAAAACTAAAATGGCACATAAACCAAACCTATCACGTATTATTAAAACAAAATGATCTATGAATGATCTAAGTTTTTAGAGGTCAAATATATTCTGACAGGGCACGGTCCCTGCACGGAAGCGTGTACAATAAAAGGACCCGTCACCCACACCTGCCTGCTTTCGACAAATACTTGAAATTAAAAACCAAATATGTTTGGAAGATTGATGGGTTTTGGGTACTACCATTCTCATAAGAGATACGAGTTTTGATATTATACTTATTTTTAATAGTTTGTTTATTTGTAAATCATTATTAAAATATCTATTTTTTTATTTTATTTGTATCATAGATTATATATTTTTTGAAATTTTATTTACTAGGGCAAGTTTTTTTTTTATACGGACACCCCTCAGTGACCCCACTGCACCTGATGATGGTAAGTGGAGTGGGGTCCAATAGAATGTCGACTGACGAGAGATGATTACTCCTCGACAGTCGACACAATTATGATTTCTTATGTTTACACAAATGTTAGACATTAAAATTAAACTATTTTTCGGATTTTATCGCGGTTTTAATGTTTTAGTCGATGCAATTATGCCGGCCTATTGAAACCAGATATACACAGGATCTACTGACATACACAGCTGATGCCGAATCGCGACACACTTACGCCACTATGGCGGGTTTTAACACGTGGTGTATGGTGGTCGCTATCCGGACGGATATAAACTATATCCTACCACCAGCAGCAGGTCTCTCGTATTTATTCGGCTTAGTCAAATACAACAGCAATGGCTATTTCTGCTGACAAATTGTGCAAGTGTCATTCTGGCTTGGATGATATCGTAGCTACTTGAAATATTTTAATTGCAATATATTACTATGTTTATCGTGGTTTGATTCCCAGTAACAATAGGTACAGTATGTGAGTCTTCTAAAACAATTTGGCTGATATTCTAATATCCAGAGTATGTCGTCAGTCAGTTAAAACAAAGCCTTATTGTATTTGCATAATAAAAACTGTGGTGTCTTCCCCAGATAACAATATAAGGGCCTTTGGAAAAGAAGTCTATATACCTAGTCTTGCCATAAATATTGTAATAAAGAAAAAAGAAAATTGTTAACTGCAAATAACATTTATTACTTTTACAGTGTGTCAGTTTAATACATAAATATAAAACAATTAAAAATATAAAAGCTTATTCGAAGTGGTCTCCATTGGCTGCAATACAGTCCTTTAAACGATGAGGCCAGTTATCAATAGAAGCACGCACTCTTTCCATGGGAAAATTCTTCACTGCCAATCGTATAGATTGTTTTAGGGACTCCAAATTATCATGGCGTTTAGAGCAAGCTGTACTCTCTAAAACTGACCACAAATCATAATCCAGCGGATTAAGATCGGGACTAGACGACGGCCAGTCTTCAGCTCTGATGAAGTCCGAAACGTTCGATTCCAACCAAGACTGCGTGGACCGAGCTTTATGACCCGGCGCCGAGTCTTGCTGGAAGGACCATACTTGGTTATTGAACATGGTGATGTTAAGGGGCTTAACTACCTTCTCAAGAATGGTATCTTGATACACTTGTGCCGATGTTTTGATACCTTTTCACAAAAATATGGCTCAGTCACTCCTTCATAGCTAACACCCCACCAAACCATCACTGAAGTCGGATAATGTCCACGTTGCACTCTGTCGACTAATTGGGAAGCTTCCTTAGAGCTTTGAGCATAAATACGGTCATTTTGTTTGTTAAAATGTTGCTCAATTGTAAAAATTTTCTCATCCGTAAACAAAATTTTTCTGTGACCTCCCTTTGCGTACCGCTTCAGTAGTTGTTTCGATTTTACCACCCTATTCTTCTTTAAATTATCAGTTAAGAAATGGCCAGTGCGTCTCTTATAGGCTGCAAGTCCTAAGTCATCTTTTAAAATACGCGACATGGTTCTAGGTGCTATCTTCATTTCCCGAGATAAAATCTTTTGCTTTCGGACAGGATTTCTTCGAATTCTTTCCCTTACTGCTTTGACCACCTTTTTCGTACGAACACTACGTGGACGGCCAGAACTTTTCTGTCACAAACAGAGGAGGTCTCATTGTACCTATTAATAGCCCGGTACACAAACATTTTACTAATACCAAGTGTATGGAGAGTTTTAAAAATTGCATTTGGCTCCATACCTACTTTGTGTAATGCTATCACAGCGATTCGGTTCTCTTTATCACCCCACACCATTTTAATATCGCAAAATATTTTACAATGTATTGGCGCCAAAATGAGAAAACACAATGAACAATCGTATAAAAATGACAGATTCGAAATTCAAATGTAATATTTTTTTATAATTAAGTGTAACAGTATTTATGGCCAGACTAAGTATTTTAGTATTTGATTGTACCTTTTAGAATAATGGTTGGTCAATATGTGTCATTTTAATGGGTGACCTCATCCTTCTCTAAATAAACGAAACGAAAAAGTATGCAGGGGTGTAACTAAGGCGTATAATATTATAAACATTGATAATCATGAATATAATATGCATCTGGGGTAGACAAAGATGCTTGTTAGAATGTATATATATAAATTTGTGGCTTACGGATTGGGTAATACCTAATATCTATTTCTACTAAATACAACTGTGCAAGCATTGTATGGGTTGAAGGACATCGTAGCTTGTGTAATTTTAATTATTGGCTTTTAATTTTGACAACCTTTATTAATAATAAATAGTTAGTTTATTAATACCTCACGCGGAATAAATTGAGAATTAAAAAATATTCCTGGACTAATAAATGAAGACGAATATATTGCCTGAATATGTTTGCAGAGTGTGAACTCTGGAAATAATTTCCAATGATTATAAATTCTAATAATGGGAAGCTACGTTATCCTCAAATGCTATACTACTTATATTTTACCTTGTTTCCTGGAATCGATTTTTACGCGACCAAAGCCGCGAGCAGTTACTAGTCACTGATCCAAAATGGTTTCTAAAGCCCTGTCGCATATTGACAATCGTAGTCCAACGCAGTACTTCGCAATTCAAAGCTTACCATTACAATAACAACTAGCAATTCATTAAGCAACAGCATCACAATGGTAACTTTTACAACCAAATTAAGCCATCGTGTGGCTCGTTTAATGACGTCATAAAAGCGATAAAGCTTTAAAGCTTCGGAGTGGGTTTTATTGCGCAGCATCCTGAATACATTATTATACTCAGAGCTTATAGCTATCGACTTCTAAGTTATAAAGCTACGAATTGTTTTCCGGTAAGGGAAGGTATATTTTTACCTCCTTAATCATAGACGTTATTTATCTAAGGACGGAGCATTGCACAGCTTTGATTATCTGACAGCCAACTAGATTCAATTAGTATCTCAATTTTAGCCAATCACAACGGCAGTATGTCTACGCACTGCGAAGGCTGCCATGCCGTCAGCACTGATAAACAGACTTGTTATCACAGCAATGCTCCGTCCTTAGATAAATAACGTCTATGAATAAGGGGGTTAGTATATTAGAGTTGAATTATACTGTCCCACTGTTGAGCACGGGCTTATACTTCTTAGAGGCTTGTACAGGGTGGGTTTTGAGGTGAGGTAGTTAGGTACGCCGAAGGTACAAGAAAGCTTTCTAAGATTGATCATAATATTTGAAGACAGGATCTGCATTCGCAGATTTTGAAAAATGTAGCCAGTAAGAAAATGGGAATTTTATGCAAAGCTTTTTTTGATCCCAATCGATCCTGTTGTTTTTAAGGATGAAAAGGCTTTGGGACTATTAAAGGTTTAAGCACTTTTAAGGTTGCAAAATGCAAAAAACCTTCTTCATACATTGTGTAAGAAATCTAATAAAACGTGTTGCTTTTTTCATGGCGGCGAACAGTGAACTATTTATTTTATAAAAACCAATCAATTAGAAGAGACATACATTCGTTCCGAATGATGACCAATGAACCAAAATTGAATGAATTATGAACTTCGTTTCGATTATTACATCGCTCTTAAACGTAACGTTGAATTTAAACTGTATGGCGGTATACAGAGCTTCTTACCCTGTATAGCATAGTTAAAATATTATTGACCGAGATATGTGTGTGACAGTCGCCATAATTATGTCCGTACTGCACATAGCTGACAGAAAGCGTACAAAGTTTGAAAAAAATATGATCGAATGAACATTCTTATATCTCCAAAAAATGTAAAAAACACAACTATTTAATCGAAACACAATCCAAACAAAAATGAATGCTCTCTAAATTATGAAATTCGATCCGAAAGAGCGATCCATCAAAACTCTTGACAGATGAAAAAGTTGGACCTTTGTCCTTTGAATACAAGAATTTAGGTTTTAGGGTTCCGTATCTGGACTAACACATCGCATGGTATAGTGGTTGTGTTGTAGCTGGCGAAACGTGGGTAAAATCTCTGCTTACAATTGAAGAAGGAAAAGGTATGATGCTATGTTTAATATAAGAAGTCATCCCTTCTGTCCACAACACTTCCCTAATATTGGTTCTTAAATTTCACACTTGATAGAATTTCACAATAGAGAAAAAGAGTTTATTGCTTTGAATGACGAGACGAGCTTGGCGTTTGCTTGCTACCTGATGGTAAGCGATACGACCGCCCATAAACAGTAGAAACACGGCCAACACCTTTAATTATAAAGTATTGTTCAGTATTCCACTGCGCTCGCCACCCTGCGACATGAGATGTTAAATCTCATTATGTCCAGTAATTACACTGGCTACAATGTCCCTCAAACCGGAACAGAACAGTCACTACACATTGTTACTTGGCGGCAGAAATAGATATAGCGGTGGTTACCCTGGCGGACTCTCACATATGAGAGACCTACCACCAGTAAGTATTGCGGAAGATTCTTAATTCGAGTCTCGGGGTGGGCAACGTTGTGGATTTTAATATTCAAATAAATTTTTTAGCTCATTGTCCCTATTTAGTGTATAATAGTAGAAAGTCTGAGCGGTGCGTAATATTGTCCGACAGAACCTTCAGATTGATTGATTCCTACGTGCACTTGGCTGGTTTATTTTTTATTTTATTCAACAAACAGCAACCTGGAATGGATTGACATCACTAGGTCGTGCTGGTTTGTACAAGAACTTAGAGTATTTTCTGGGTTGGACTGGATTAGAAATGTAGTATCAAATTGAGTCATGATTTTAGGGTCAACATGGGCCCACCACAGCATGAATCTGATATTTTTTAATATACTTAGTATCTAATAAGTACCCTATACGTTAATCTAGTATATGGAATATCTATGTCCTAAGTTTCATCCAAATCCGTTCAGCAGTTTCTTTTGTTTCAAAAACTTTTTTTATTTTGGCTCGGCAAAGTCGTCCACTGCATCTGATGTTAAGTGAATTCATATTACAAAGAAATTATAAGATAAATTAGTTATTACACTATTGTCCAGACATCCATACATTCCACCTGCTTTGCCTTAAAAAGCTGCCATCTAATAATATGTTAAGTGATGACAAACGGGATTCGATTAATTGACCGGAACGAGTCAAAATAGCATATAATTATTGCTAATAATTAAATTTTATTGCCGACTAAAGAGCAGGTTTCGACTAGTCGTGTATGTGTTATTTATCGTCTCTCGTTGCATGGTGGCCGTGCGTCGTGGATTTCGTGGGATAAGTGATTTGCAATTTAAATGGATTTGATTTATAATGGAAACGTAAATTAAAGATCAAATTGATGATGATAGGAAACAATGATATTAAAAAATATCTTTTATTTACATTAGCTTTTGTTTGCTTTACGCCCGCGTTTTCTGGGATAAAAGTCTCGCTACATATTTTCCCGGGATAGAAAGTAAACTATAACCATTCCAGGGTGTTAAACTATCTCCATACGAAATTTCCTTAAAATCCGTTCAATAGATTTTGAGAAAATCGATAACATATAGACAGGCAGAAAAGGATACTTTGTTTTATAATATGTATAAAAGTTTTGTAATAATATCTTATTAATGTTATAATTATTGGGTATATGTTTGGAAATACGGATTTTTGTTTGGAGTAATTGAACGTTAAGGGATATAAATAAAATTTGACCACGATAGAGGCTATTCTCTCAAACAAAACCGGTATTGTGGGGCTTTGGATGAAGAAGAGATCTTTAAAGTATCTTAGTAGTATAATATTTAATATAGTGGAAACAAAACATGCTATCACAATTACGACGACGGTCAATAGCCCAAAACCTTACCTATTCAGATCACGTATCTCCTGTAAACTAACTTCCCAAACAAATCTTTACCTTAGTCATAACATTTTATATTTAGTATAATTATTTAGTAAGTGAGTTATAGTTTGTTAACATAGTTAGGACTGCAATCTAGAATAAAACCTAATTCACATGTATTTTAAACTATATTGATTGTAATCTGTTTTACTGGTGGTAGGTCTCTCATATGCGAGAGACCGCCTGCGTAGATACCACCGCAATGTCTATTTCTACCGCCAAGCAGCAGTGATAGTCACTGTTGTGTTCTGAATTGAAGGATATTGTAGCCAATGTACCTACTGGACATAATAAGACTTAACATCTCATGTCTCAGGATGACGAGCGCAGTGGAATACCATACAATTCTTTATAATTCAAGGTGTTGGATGGTGTATCTGCTATTTATGGGCGGTTGTATCGCTTACCATCAGGCGAACGGCAAGCTCGTCTCGTCATTCAAAGCAATAAATAAAAACCGACTATGCCCCAATCTATGTTTGTAGTATTTGAACAATGTAATATGCAGGTATCGACATCAGAAGGGCTTACATGTAACTCATGGGGTGACGAATTACAATGGGGGTTTTTGATCGCCGTTACGGTTAATATTGTTTGATTCATAAGGTAAAACGGCATGCTCGTCTCGTCATTAAAAGCAATAAAAAAAAATGTTGGCCAAATAAATAAATATCCACTGTCTCCCTGCCTTATGGCTATTCTAGTGACTGCGTGGCGCGCAGTGTCGTCCGTTGTAATAAATCAGCGCGCCCCGGGCCGATGTCGTCACTTGTTCTACAAAATTATGTGAATATCAATCTCATAAGCTATAATGTATTGAGAGGCTTGGGTAGAGTTCAATTGCTATTTGATGCAATGTCTATGACGGGGCTTAAGATTCTGAATGAGTAAAGAACCCTTCAAAAAAACCAGAGAGGAAACAATGTGGTTTTGAGACAAAAAATAGTTTGTGAGTTTTGCTAGTGGTAGGATTTATTTTATGTTTACAATGTTTATGACAAATTCAAATGTTTTTACAAAATTAATAGCTAAATTAAAAAACAATAATAATATTTGAATGGACAGTAGCATATATGCGAATTAGACAATCGAATATTAGTAACATTGTAATTAAAATTGTAACAAGTGCATTCGCCCAGATAGCGACCACCGTACACAAGGTGTTAAAACACGCCATAGTAGCCCATGTGTGTCGCTTTCCGGGATCAACCATATATCCGATTCCAACAGGCCGGCATAATTGTATCGACTGCTGAGGAGTAATCATCTCTTGTCAGTGTATATTCTACTGGACCCCACTACATTTATCATGATGGTGCCGTTGGGTCACTGTGCCGTAGCAGTATACAAAAAAGTTTATTCGAAACAAAATGAAAGTAACAATGATTAGTTGTTAAAGTGCTTAAATAAATATAGTAATCTCTTAAGAATTTGTATGAGTTTTGGATTATATATAGATCATGTCCTGGCCTACCGTATGAGTTAATTTTTACTTTAGAAAAGGACTACAATCCAGGCAAAGCCGGGCGCAGAAGTTGTACAATGACGCCTAACAAAGTCCGTCGCCCACAATTCGGCAAAAAGCCACTAAATCAATTTGCAGTGCGAGCGATAAACGTATAATTTTCGTTCGTAAATTGATATTTATGAGCAATTGGAAATTATACGTTTCTCAACGTAAATACGCTGATATATGGAGATAATTTTGATTGTTCACGCCTTCCCTGGAAGGGGTAAGCATAAGCAAGAAATAGAACATATAGCTGACGTGAAGCACCGACGCTTTACGAAGTCTGCAGTCGCTGAACACTCTGCAGGAGGCTCCAATCATTATCTCCGACTAGACAAGCCACAAATCCTTGCCAAAGATCACCGGTTCCTGCCTAGGATGATCCACGAGCCTATTGAAATAATAAAAAAATCCGAATTTCAATAGAGAAGATGGTTTGAGGCTTGCACAAGCCTGAGATCCAGTTCTACATTTAATTAAATCGGAACACAAAAGATTGGCTGCCAGACTTCAAGACACTGTGAGCTCATTTTGCGTAGATCGGACCACAAACAAATAAAAAAAAAGTTGTATAATTGTAAAATGTAGGTAGATATTGTAACTTTGACTTTACGGATGAACAACACCTCAGTCCCCCCGTGACCATGAAGGCTGCAAAGTCTCCGAAACGTCGAGAAAATACTATAATAAAATAAAAACAGCGATATAATTTATTTTAATGATTTCTTATGTTTACGCGAATGTTAGACATAGGAATAAAACTATTTTTACGAATTTTGTCGCGGTTTTTACATTATAATGCCTATAAAGGTTCCTTTTGAGTAACAGAACCCTAAAAATACATAAACTGATTATACTTCATTGTAGATCTGGCATTATGCATACAAATTGGAACATTTATTACACAGGTTAGTTTAAACACAATCTATAATAAGTACGTGGTGTTACGATGCGCACTTTTCGCGCGTATAACACATTTTTTCCATAAAATTTATATGTTAGGTTATACCGTTTATGGCTGTTGTTACTGCAAATCGCGGGAAGGCTTGTTTTATCATCGCCAACTTAGTACCTCCGAAGGGTTTATGTATTGCCGTTTGCTCGCGACTCTGCCCGATGCTGGATTCAAAAGCATTTAGCGCTCAGAGAAGGTAGTAGGAACCTTTGTATTATTTATACATATTTTTAATGGTAATAATTTTGGAGAATATATCGCTTAATTTTTTATTTTTATCTTATAATTGGATAAAGTAGTGAATAGCTAAAATTACATTTATTCCTTAGGTGTAGAGTAAGTTTTTTTTTATAAGATATTCCCTAAATAATATGTATTAAAATATCATTTTTTGTAATTATGGGATTATTTAATCAGATCTCTTAAAAAACGCTGAAGTTTAGCATCGCTTAAGTGTTTGAGGGACTTCTGTAGCGAAAGAGGCTTTACACGCGAGCCAAACCGAGAGAAACACAGTTATTTATATAATTTATCGATATTATAATTGGAGCTCGGCAAAATGGAATCACAGCACTTGATATTAAAGTGAAGCCTAAAGAAAGTGCCAACTGGCAAAAGATACAAGCATCTCTGGACGGTCGACACAGTCACGGCAGTATAATTGCTGCTTCACGCTCCGCTTGAAGGACCCTAAGTTATAGGAAGGAGGGAACACGTGTGTTTGCAAACCATTCCACAGACTGATGGTGCGGCATAGATATGTTTCTGTCATATAATGAGACTGAAGTATAAAAATACCGAAAGCTCTACAATTAGTGGTAGATACCTCATATGTGAGAGTCCGTCTGGGTAGGTACCACCGCAATGTCTATTTTTGCCGCCAATCAACAGTGTGTAGTCTTTATTGAGTTCCGGTTTGAAGGACATTGTAGCCAGTGTAGCTACTGGACATAATGAGTCTTAGCATCCCATGTCTCAGGATGGCGAACGCAGTGGAATACCAAACAATACTTAGTAATTCAAGGTGTTGGATGGTGTTTCTACTGTTTATGGGCGGTCGTATCGCTTACCATCAGATGAACGGCAAGCTCGTCTCGTTATTCAAAGCAATAAAAAAACCGACTATGCCCCAATCTACGTTTTTAAAATTTCAACAATGTAATATGCAGGTATCGACATCAGAAGGGCTTACATATGACTCATAGGGTGACGAATTACAATGGGGGTTTTTGATCGCCGTTACGGTTAATATCGTTTGATTCTTGCGGTAAAATTGGCTGGTTTTATTTGAAACAATATTGTGTAATGGTTTTGGGAACGAAGTTGTTTAACGCGGGCAGTTTCTTGATTCAGAACATGTAACGTCACGTTAGACTATAATGTGTTCGTAAATAATCAAATGATTATGTATATATTTATTATCGATATACATATATGTACTACGTGCTAGATTTGGCGTTCTGAACATTCGCAGTATTCAATTGAATTGAACTGAAATCCATACCGACTTTATACGGTCAATATTGGCAGATTGTGGCTGTAAAATCTCTTATTATTACACGAATAAAGTTTCTAAGTTAGTTATATAAATTTTCTTGTAATGTAATATTTTCAATCAAGTTATAATTAAAAATGAATTGGCAATGCTTTATTAATAAGTTATTTTAATTAACAGAAATATAAAATATTTTAAGAGAAAAGGCATTGTTATACATTGACCGAGATTTTTAGGTAATTAAAAGAAATTTCAAACAAAAATAACTTTTAACTATACAGTCAGTCTTTATGAACCGCATATAAAAACACATGTATTAAACACTGTACATGCAAAAATAGTTTGTGTATCAATATAGTTCTTAATGGACGGCAAATGTTTTATAATATAGACAAAATTGAAGTAAACAAACTTCCTGCGATAACAATAATTAGGCTAATCCAAAAGTGACACAGAACATGACACTATAGCTTCACGATTTCAACTCTTAAAGAGTAAGCAGATTCCCTAATCCTTCGTAACGGTTATACAATCATCAGCCCATTGCAGTCAATTGCTGGACATAGACCTCTCCCAAGGTACGCCATAGAGCCCGGTCTGCTGCTTTATGCATCCAGTCGCTGCCCTTTTGTGTAAGTCTTCCCGCCGCGCCATCTAACCAGAGGGCGTCCCACGCTACGTTTGCGAAGACGCAGTTTTCACTCCAGAACTCGCTTACTTACATGGTTATACAATATACATGTCCAATGATTATAAAGCCACGCAAGCCATATAATTACCACTGTAACTCATGGTGAGGGCAGTACCGTCCAGATGCTGTCGACGCGTTCAAAACATACCAACTATTCAACTTTATATATTAGTATAGATTGCTCGCGGCTTTACCCGCGTGAAGGAGTTTTTTGGGGTAAAAGTACCGCTGTATATTTTCCCGGGATAGAATACCCTATAACCTTCCCAGGGTTTTAAAATATCTCCATACCAAATTTTATAAAAATCCGTTTAGTAGATTTTGAGAAAATCAGACACATAGAAGAGGGGACTTTGTTTTATAATATGTATAGATTATCAAATAAATTTAACTAGAGGTTAGTTTAGGACTCTTTCATTGTATTATACAAATAACGGTTAAAAGCATAAAACTTTAAGACTTCTTTTTTAATTTTAATGTTGAATAGCTATAGAGCGCGCCTCATCCGGGCTTTCTGAACAACGCACTAACGTTTATAGTTTTCGCAACTATGTGTGAAAAATTCCATGCTAATTCAATTTAATTTGAAGCATTTTGAACTCTATGTAAAGGAGGTAGAGTCGATGATATTAAAACGATTTCATTTCAGTTTAAACTGGTTGTAAAAAAGTTGAAATGTTGCATGCAGATTGCATGATGGGGTATTCTTTAAAATGTCTAGATAATTTTTCTGTAGTAGCCACTCGTATTGGTCTCTACAGCTATCAAAGGTAGTATCTCAGAACAGCCTCCAACAGTTGACGCTAATTAAAACATCTACAATAGACGTAACAGGCTAATGAACAGCACACTTCTGCAGCAAAACAATTTAGGTCCTAGTTATGATAAAAAAAACTTAATTGTTTAATGTAATTTGTGCCCAATGTCATAAAAGAACAGACAATGCGCTCAATATAAATCTGTTTACTACTTGTAAGCTACAGGCGTAATGTTATAATTTTTACTAATTATAAATATGAAAGTATGTTTGCATGTTTGTTGTGTGAACTTTTTTTATTTCTTTGAGTGACGAGACGAGCTTGCCGTTCGCCTGATGGTACGCGATACGACCGCCCATAAACAGCAGAAACACACTGGCTACAATGAACTGAAATGAATATTTATAGTTAATCGGTTGGCAAGTGACAGGTTGTTTTTTATCCCTGATAAAGCATTTCACTCGAGTCGAGTCGAAAGCAAAAGTTAAAAACAAAAAATCATAACAATATATTTAAACAATCTAATGAGTCCGTGTTTAAGTTTATTATCGTATCTACATTCGTAATGCTTCCTGTTTGTTTGAACGTATTTGTTTATTTTTTAAAACAATTGTTTAATTTAATAGGCCGGCGTGATAATCCGGTAGTGTAGTTTATCTATGAAGTGACTAGGTCATGGCTTAAAGTTTAAGATTGGATATCAAAGCGATTTTCTATGTCCCCTTCAGGAATATATATATGCGCAAACTTACTTGTATTACTAACATAGCTGGCGAAATGTACCTATAAAGCCTCATTATGTCCAGTAGTTACACTGGCTACAATGTCCTTCAAACCGGAACACAAGTGTCTACACACTACTACTTTGCGGCCGTAATAGATATTGCGGTGGTACCTACACAGGCGGACTCTCACATATGAGAGGCCTACCACCGGTAAAAATAAAGAGGTTTATTATGCAAGCCCCTTTTATTCGTATTTACCATTCACTTTAAATGCCAAGAGGTCGAAGTATTCCGCATTCTAAAACATAAAACAGCTGAATTTATAGTCTGACTGTAGCATAGACATAAACCAGCGTAACTTAATCCACTTATAATTATTAAACAGGGATATTGTGTCGAACCAGTAGAACTAAGATGTTGCAAGCTTATGTGTAAAAAATATGATTTGATGATTTCTTTTGATGATCAGCCACGCAGGAGATATTATAGTGCACAAGTGTGTTCAATACAGGTGAACTCTCTGTTCCTTCACTCTCATTGTCCGGTGAGACGACAATCCGACATGATCGGAGAGATCAGGCGCAGGTCAAAGTCAAACCAACATTTTAGTACTTTTCTTTCGAACCAGTAAATTTCGTGGACCCCCGTTTTCGAATTTTTGACCCCCATTTATTGGTGACGCGAACGTAGACCGCTGTTAAGTCTTCCGTGGACTGTGGCTGTTAAGTCTGTTGATCTGGACCACTTTAAGAATGAATGGTGTAGATAAAGAAAAAAACGAATTTAATGTGTAGAAGTTTTAAATTTGTTCAGTTACTTTCATTGCTGACTATACATCTAAAAAGATTTCGTATTTAAGCTACCTTCAAAAAACTAAAAGTCGGCATATCTCCTTTTCAAGTAGTTGCAATTTTGCGTAGTTTTAAAACCAACCGCCAACTTGACGTCAACTCTTTGAATGTATCAATTTAGGTCTTAGGAAACTCACAAACACTATGCCCTATCTGGAAATTCTAGATCTTGTTGCCAACAATCATTAGACCAATAGATTGATATTACTTATTTAGACTAAAATATTATTACAATATTATACAATGTAATTTTGACATTACGTTAATAAATGAAATTTAATAGTTCCTCTTCTCGAGTTTATTGTAAGTTATTATGACCATACATGTAAAATAAAAAATGTATTGAAACAAAATAATATTAATAAAAAGTAATTTTAATTTTACACGCCCTAAGGCTACTAATACTATGAAAAAATAATTGTTGTAACGGAAACATACTTTCTGTCGGAAATACACAAATCAAATTCGCACTAAACTACAAATTTATCAAAATACTATAACCGTGAAAAATTGTCAAAGATACTTGTTATTCATGGAAGATTTTTGGCACAATGTTAGCAGAGGTAAAGACGAATAAGTAGTTTGGTTTAGTAACGCAATGTCAAAATGACCCGTATAGCCACGAGTCGCGACATCAAAAGCTTTCAAACAAACGCACCGCCGTTTCCTGGAATAGTTCACATTCGTTATGGTTATATTAAATAAGCCTTAATATTTACTTGGAACTTTTACTATTGGAATTAGAATTCGATAAATGTGATAGATGAAGGCAAATTATTTTTAGTTTACAAGAGGGCTTATAGAGTATATTGGCTGAACCGATGGTATGCTGAAGTAGGCACGAAAACCTATAGACTTTAGACGTTCGCAAACTTTTTTTTCTCATAGACCATTTTTAAAATATTGCTGGTCTCGGTGGACCCTCTACAGCTAATTGTCTACCATATTCCCCAGAATATGCAAGTTATAAAGAACAATACTGAAAACTACTGAAGTGATTTTTAAAAAAATCTATGGGATCAGTCTGGAGCTATATTCTTTCGAATAAAAAAAAAATCTAAATCGGTTCGTAAATGACCGAGTTCTGTAACAAACAAAAAAAAAAACACGTCGAATAGACAACTTCCTTTTTTGAAGTCGGTTAAAAAATTATTTATTATAATTACAATTGATAAATATAAAATTACATGACCTTGTGTATTCTTTACTAATTATTATCGATCGCTTTAACGATGAAGGAAAACATCGTGAGAGAATTTAGAAACCTTGAGTACCAATTTACAAATCCATAAGAATTCCGAGGGTGTGTGAAGTCTGCCCGCACTAGGCCAGCGTGGTGGACTAAGACCTACACCCTCTTAGTAGAGGCCTGTACTTAGCAGTAAGACTGTATATTATGCTGGTATCCATCATCATCAGCCGCAGGATGCCCACTGCTGAACATTGGCTTTCCCCAAAGATTTCCAGATCGATCTATTGTAAGCGGCCCACCTCCAGCGACCTCCTGCGAATTTTATGAGGTCATCAGTCCACCTCGTGGTAATATTGTATAATTTTATTTTACATTTTGTACACATGGTATACAGGCGGACTTAATGCCATGGGCATTCTCCCACTCAATCTTGGGGTGGTGTAGAGAGGACCGAGGCAGGTGTATAATAAAAGAATATTGTATATCATGGGTTGGTATTCTTAGCCAGGAATGCAACTTTAAACAAGTATGGCGGTCCACCATGAACGATTGTAGTCCAAAGAATTCTCTTTGGGTAAAGCGTCCCATTGCAGTTTTATTATGCGTGAAATCTCTCGCTATCCGTCGATGCGTCTTTGTATCTACATTGTTGAATGTTTTACGTCAATTTACATACACTATTCTTCTATTGTCTTTTTATATAGATTTGTTCTTGTTCCCGCCATTTTGTATTATAGTACTTGACGCGATTTGAGCAAACTAGAATAAAGATTTCCAAGATATTTTGGAGTTAAAATTTTACTTTTTATTTACTAATCTAAGAATTTAATTTGAGATAATTTATCACACTGCTAATTTTGGCGAAATATCGAATATATCCTAGGGTAAGCGATATTGAAAGCGGACAATGCTTTTTACTTTCAGTGAAGTACTTATTTGATTTAAAATTATTTATTAAATATTCCTTCGCGGTTTCTGTTTAGTTTATTAACTACTTAAGTGAATGCCAAATTAGGTGGAACGTTTTATGGCGAAAAGCGAGTCCACACGGCAATTAGACACCGTTTACGTTAAAGGTATTGATTATCGTCTTAACTCAAACTTAAACCAGTTCGTTTCGAAATTCATAGAAGGTTTAGCGGGTATAGTTCGCTTTCGCTTTGTCGATAATTCGCTTCCTTTTATCTTTGTGGTAAAGCATTTTCGGTATTCAATAAATCACTGATTCATAAGTGCTATCGTTGTTAAACATGAGGCATTAAATAAATTTGTGAATATTTTATTAGAGCATTCAATATTACCTTTTAGATCGAACCGTTATATTAGGCAAATATTTTAAAACCACTTTATTTTTTGATATAAAAATAATTACATTACTGATATAATCTAAATTGTAAGTGTTTACTACAAGCTCATATCAGGAACTAGGATTCCACCTGACAATGCATAATTCCGTAATGAAAAGTATCCCATGACAATGATATTTTTATCATTATAAAAATATAACGTTTTCTGCTAAGAAATATAACGACGTATGTTGCTAGGCAAAATAATGACAAACCGTAAACATCATTTAGCATGAATTATACTATCAATAAACCGTGCGAAGTACTAACTATTATAAATCCCTATATTATAATATATACCGATAAGTTTATAATTAGTAGGTAAGATTAGAATAAGTAAGATTATAATTAGTACTTGAGAATTTAAATCTATGCGCCATTTTCGAAAGCACATTTCGAAAGCACTCCGGGCTAGCCCCGCCACTGATAAGGCGGCCCTTCACACGGCCGGGTCAATATTGACCCTAGAGATTTTTGTGTAATTGCCGAGCCTTAAATAGTTGTCAGACCGCTTGTGTACACGGCTTTACATTATATTACTTAACGGAAACATGGGTAGATGTATTAACTTTTACTTATCTGAGTTTATAAATACGTCATTTTGAAAATTCAATTATATCGCCGTCTTGGTATAGTAGTAGCATAAAGGCTAGTGATAGGGAGGTTCTATATTCGATTCCTAAGTGGAGCAACTCTATGAAATTTTCACTCTTTGTCAATAGTATTTATGGCATATTATGTTGTTTGAATCCAGTTATGTAGACTAAATAAATAAAGAAAAACAAAAAAAAAACCACGATACTGCCGGTTTACTACCACGGCACCCATTTTTCACTGTGAGTGTTCCGTCGCATGATATGATAACGGTTGAGTCTATCGCCATCACCGTTAGCATCATTATCAGCAGCATGATTCATGAAGTCCACTGCTGAACATAGGCCTCCTACCTAAAGATGTTTTAGACTGTTAGCCTATCATTATATCGGCCAATTTTTCAGACTCCTAGACAATATTGAGCAGAAAAGCCCATATCACTTTGCCCACCTCGGAATTCAAACTCGGGACCTCAGAGCAGTGTCCTTCCGCGTACGCTAAACAGCCGCCCCACCGAGGCAGTCATAATATCTCTGTTGTATTTAATGCTATCGATAAATCCTAATACATTCTTTGAAAACTAGCTTCTATTTGTTTAAATCTAGTATTTTTGTCAATATGACATAGAATCTAGAAAATCCTCACTTTCCCCAGAGATCGGCACTAAAATATTAAAAAGCTCTACGTCAACATGCAAGCACTTTTCATTGATTTGAATTTTTCCACTCCAGTTATTAATCTGTTGAAACAGTTTTTTCTTTTTCCCTTTTTTCAAATATGGAATTCCACGAACTAAAGAGTGAATTGGTCTAGGTTTTTTGTAACTAAGCTTTCGATCTGTTAGTAAAAGATTTAGACTATTAATCAGTATTAATATTATTTTTTAAATTTTTTTTAATATATAAGTCTAGAGGCTTTTAATCCACAATATTATGCCAGCCTCATTTTATCATAAAACTAATTTAAAAGAAAAGGAAACACTTTATGTTCTATTAAAATATCAATACTTTGCAGAGCTTAATTGAAAGTGTTGTTTCTTTTTATATAAGACCTCGTTTTTCAGTTAAACATCTGCTTATTTCATCATTATAATTGGATCAAAATTCTCTTTAAGAATTTGGTAAGGACATGAAATCTATCAACTCGCATTAGCCTTGTAAGACATTACAAATCTTACTTAATGAGCCTATATTATAACCGAAAGTAATTAATATACAATATCAAACACTCATACTCCAAACAACTTGAGATAACTAAAGAACTAGTCCTTTAAATGTTTCCCCAACAATTATCATTTGCAAATGAATAGTGTACAAGACATACAATCCTGTTCTATTTGAAGACAGCACTTGAATAATGACGCAGTTCCTGGCAAACAATAAACACAGGATGGTTAAGAAACAAACATGGCTAATTTGCTTGTTTTCCTACTCAGCAACGCTGAAGAGTTCCGCGTAACAATATAACAATGTTAAAAGCCCAGCTTAGCGCGTAAGTACTTCCAACAATGGTGAATAAGGCAATTAAAAGTCGAGACGTCCGTTCCCCGCGAGCTCCTCCACTCAAATGCGTAATGACACTCGAAGAAAACAAAACTCGCTTACCTACCCCGCGCTTTTGTTCTATTTTTGAAAAAATATTTCTCTATTCAAAAAGCGGCCAATGCGAAGCTGCCTCGGCACAGTACGTTGATTGGCCGACGACCTAAGTGCAAGTGGAAATAAAAAGTGCTCTCGTAAATGAGCCGTGTTGTCCCTTTCGGTTATGCGTTATGTGTGTATGTTTGTCTCGCTCTGTTTTTCGTTTTAATTGCAAGCACGAGAGGATTTGTAAAGGGTTGCGGGACCTTGAGTGTTGCACGTGCAGGAGGCTGGCATTCAACAACATGTTTGAATGGAAGGGATGACGTGATGCAAGATGGGGGTATGTTAATAATCTTGTACTGCCGCGGGACGGTTAATGGGGCTTGCGACATTATGCAAATAGTTTTAATTAGTTTTAAAAAATAGTTTTCTGCTTGTTGCGAGATTTTTAATAGCAAGCTACTTTAAGTTAACATTTTAAGTGGGGCAATTAGTTTACTAGGAACTCTACTGCTTTTAACCGAAGAATTTTCTGCATTGTGTATCTTTGAAGAACACTAATGTGAATAGTATTGGACATAATGAGACAGTAGCTTATATCTTAGCAACGAATGTTTTGAAGTACCAAGCAGTAGTTGATGGTTCAAAGTTCATTAATTATTATATATCGGTGGAAGTTTATTATCAGGTGCAATGCCCGACTCTATTAGTCATATAGTCTACTGTTTTTGATTGAGCGACTTGAGAATCGAACCCATACTCCTCCGCACGCTCATACCAATATTTGAAACATCTTTCTGCATCATGTTCATTCAATCTTATTGTTTTTAAAGGAAAAGTTTTTTTTGTATAAGTCGTAGATACAATTTGATCGTTAGTCATATTATAATCAATGTGGGGTTGACGCAACAAGTTCTTCATTAAGTATGTTATCGAAAGGACTTGCATTAGTTTTCATGACCAATCGATAGTGTAGCGTTAATCCCTTTAAGAGGATTTAATATCGGGAAAAAGTAGCAATATCTTCTCAAAATGGCAATAAAATTATAAACTGTGAACAGTGGTGTTGGTTACATGTTTATTATGCAGTACACGTGTAATTTTAACCTTTACTTATTTATGTGTAACTGTTTTCTGTTCCTTTTGAATAAAAATAAATAAATAAAAATAAAATAAAATGTTACTGAATCTAGGATTCGAACCCAAGATGTATTTAATCATAGCTCATACATAAGCTAATAATAATAATATTTATTAGTTACCAAAAGACATACATGAAATAGGTACGATAGATAGTTGCTAACTGCACTAGTTAGTTACTCTAACTGTTGCAGTTAACAGCGCCCACCTCCGAAGGGAACATAGTTAAAAATGATTAAGAACAGGAATAATAATTTCAAGCAAATAAATAGTTAAAATAAATAAATTTAAAGTTGCGTTAATATGTGAAATTGAATACAAGACTATTCCTACATTAGGGTATTGGGTGGAAATTCTGACCCACCTACTCGTTAAAATTCACCCAATTATAAATAAAAAAGTCGCCAATCAATAACATTAAACGAAGCTGTTGCATGTGTAAAGGCCATCAGGTTGGCAACACTGACAAATCGTCGCGCCAACTTAACAAGCTCTATCCGTTTCCGGTACGCTATAAACCTCCTTTAATATTTTTTGCTTAAAGAAATTGTATAAACTTATGTAATTAATGAGTTGATATTAGGTTTTCGGTTTTTGGGTGCCTTCAACTGTCTTATTCGTCCTATAGAATGTCGACCAATACTTCAGCGTTAGGTATTTGAAATACTAAACACAAATACCACATATGTATTTGTATTTTACAATTACAAGGAATTCAAATACTGGCCAATCATGCTAATAACCTTCCTTCCCCAGGAACAAGTAATTCAAGTACGGGTCATCTTTTCTTCCCCAGGAACCTGGCAGCGCCGCGGCCCGCTAGCATCACAGGCAACACTTCCCTGGAGACGGTGACGACGCTTCACAAGGAGAGCTGCCACCGGCTGGAGTACCTCGTCGAGCGGCAGAAGCAGCTCTGCACGCTCTCCGATAAGATGATACAGGTATTACACAATACAATCCGGTTATAGCGACACCGGTTATAACAATGCTTCGGTTTTAAATACCAAGTAGTGTTAAAAATATCGATAGGCTTATTTACCTACTTTAAAATTATATAATTGATATTACTTTTACGAATAATAATTTTATATAACAATTATTTGTGCTCGTATCACCGATGACACTCGATAATATTTTTATAAAAAAGTAAAACAACTGGCAACACGAGTAGTATGAGCGTTAGTCGAGGAAAATAGTCCGTTTGGTAGAAATTGTTTTTAAAGTATAACCTCTAATACTGTGAAATAAAATTGTATTTGAAACATCTAAGTGATTCTTCTTTAAAGTTTTAACAGTAGGAGGGTCTCGGCAAATACATATCGACGGTTGAAAGGCTAATTAACTTAAGCGACATATTTTTGCAACACTAAGGATCACTTGCACAACCACTCACTAAATATGATTAAAGCTTAATTTGTTTTAATCATGTGCTGTCTTCCTCAACTCTTAAAAAGATGACAGTGACAGCATGAAGTTTTAAATGTGTTAACGTTAAATATGTTTAGCAAGCCGTTGTGCAAGCCAGCCTAACTTTCATATATATTTAAAATCAGCACGTTTTTCTATGTATTTTTAACCTAGATAATTTTTTTCGAAAAACAATGTCGCTAAGTCAATTAGCCTTTTAACCGTCGATATATAGATAACCCCCTTATTCATAAACGTTATTTATCTAAGGACGGAGCGTTGCTGTGATAACAAGTCTGTTTCTCAGTGCTGACGGCATGGCAGCCGTCGCAGTGCGTAGACATAGGGCCGTTGTGATTGGCTAATATTGAGATATAACTTTAATCTAGTTGGCTGTCAGATAAACAAAGCTGAGAAACAGACTTGTTATCACAGCAATGTTCCGTCCTTAGATAAATAATGTCTATGAATGCGGGCGTAAGAGTACTAATAGTTTATGACGAGTATCTATTTAATGTTATAACCGATTTTAACTTAATTTTTCTTTCTAGAGACGAAGTTAAGTTTGTTAAAAATTCAGTCCAGTCCGAGTCGAACTTGCGTACCGACGGTTTCGTACACGGTTTCGCCGCTTGCTTCGGTGGCGTTTTTGTATTGTGTGTGCGGTATATTTTCGCTCTGAGGTCTCGGGTTCAAATCCCGGGTTGGGCAAAGTGACCTCAGTCAATACGAAATCTGAAAGTTTGTGTAATATGAGACAGGCACATCATTATGAGACGGATATTAAGTTCAGCGAAATATGATTGCATAAAGGCCTCTGCGACATTTGGGGGTCTACACATAAATTTATATATACACGTACAGTCAGCCACAAAAGTAGCTGTACAAATTTAACATTAAATCGTGTTTAAATAATTGTGGTCTTTTCAACATTCGGTTTTTCTTCACGACAATAAATTTCAAAGGGTTAAATATTTTCCTTTTGCAGTTAATTTGTAGAATCGTTTTGAATGTGTTCAGCTACTTTTGTTTCCGACTGTACGTATAAATTTCCCTAGATTGGATTAAATGTGACATCGATGTACTCAATAAACCTGCCTATCCCTAAGGTACAGTCGTGAGTATATTGAATAGGAACAAGTGAAATGGCTTCATGAGAGCCAATTTAATGGTAAGAGTTAACTGGTGACGTTAACTACAGACGCGCAGTTAATTAAACTTGTCGTAAACATCACATTTATTGCCGGAATCGTTTGTACTTTATGCCGATTTTATTTTGTTCATAAAAACATTAAGGGGACAAGTTGGCAATGTACGGAGATACAGTATGGTAATATTACACTTCCTTATTTTGTAGTTAGTTAGTTGGTTGTGGAACGGACTGCCGAGACTAATGTCCGCACGTTCAAATCCCAAAAGGCACACACCTCTGATTTTTCTAAAAAATATGTGTGTATTTGTGAATTATCGCTTGCTTAACGGTGAAGCGAAACATCGTGAGGAAATCTGCATACCTTAGAAGTTCTCTATAGGAATTTCGAGGGTGTGTGAAGTCTACCAATCCGCACTAGGCCAACGTTGTGGACTAAGGCCTAACCCTTCTCAGTGGTTGAGGAAGCCCGTGCCCAGCAGTGAGACAGTATACATATAATAATAATGTAGCTATCTAATGACGGTTAGGATTATTTACCATCAAATGACCCACTGTTACGTACATAAATAAAATTGTAATTGCCATACCGTTCTTTCGAAACTGCGCACACCACTTGCGCCGCTCATAAAACGTAAACTTAACGATATCAAACTTAATTGAGATTGCAATGTAGATAATAAAGGCATATTGAATTTAACGATTGGCTCAATCTGATTTCCTTAGCGTCGGGTTTAAAAAGTTAATTAACTAATTGCGTTCTTATTTTAAATATTCGAAAATCGAAGAGTACTAAAATTATGTACAACGGACATTGGAAAGATTGTCATACAAAAGTTTTGCGCTTATGTGATGGTTATTCAATCTACACCAATGTAAAATACTTCATAATATATTTCCAAATCGTGATTTTCCCATTTTTAATAGGTATATTAGCATATTTTCTGTATATATGTTATTTTAACCGACTTCAAAAAAAGGAGGAGGTTATCAATTCGAGGTGATTTTTTTTGTATGTTTGTTACCTCAGAACTCGCTCATTTATGAACCGATTTGGAAAATTATTTTTTTAATCGAAAGATTGACCTCATGATTGGTCCCATAGAATTGTTTGTATTAATGGATGCTGTGACATCTTGTCGCGCGATCATTTTAAATAAGACAACGACTTATTACCAATTGGTAATTACTTTTGGAGCACAAATTTGGTTTTGATGTCCCGATTATAACTAACTATGCTCTTTAATGTCTTCGGTGAAAATGTATCAAAGAGTATCCTTTTAAAATATAAAAATTAAAAAACATTAATATTGTTGCGAAAAGTTGGTTATGTGTTTTGTACACTTCTGAATATATTTTAAGCATGAGTTTGTGGTTTCGTAGTATCTCAAACAACTTTGTCCTACTTTAATTGGGATCGACGTAATTTTTTTCAAAACCCAGTATTACTTAAGTTAAGAATCGAATTCCGAATCGTCATTCCGTTATTCAATTCCGAACCTATCCGGAAGTATAAGCATTTTTTATTATTTGAAAGATCAAATAATAAAAGAATTTTCCAAATTGATTAATAACAATAAATCGATAATGACTGAGTTCTAAGTTAATAAGTATAAAAAAAAATGCACATTAAATTATGAATCTACTCCTTTTTTTCAATTGGTTAATAAATCACGTCTTATTAAGAACCTCCTTTTTTGAAGTCGGTTAAGTATAGCGTTTATATTGTATATTTATACTAGCGACCCACCTCGCTTCGCGCGGTTAGCCGATAGAGTTGCCAACCGTACTATAATATTGTACTATACAGGGTTATTTTGACATTGCTTTACTAAATGAAATCACATACTCGACTTTACCTTTGCTGACACTGTGCTAATAATTATCCATTAGTAACTAATATTTTCACGAAAAATCCAGGTTCTAGTTTTCTGAAATTTGATAATTTTGTAGTTTAATGAGAATATGGCGTGTGCGTGGGTGTATTTCTGACTGAAAGTATGATGTTGCCACTGCAACAAATTCTCTTAGTAGTAGTGGCTTTGAGGCGCGTAAAATGACTTTTATTAACATTTTTTTCGAAACTTACACTTTTGTATTTTACAACTACGGCACAAGTAACTTATTGTAAAGTATTATTTCCAATTAGATAAGTATGTGGTTTCATTTAGTAACACGATGTCAAAATGACTGTATTTTGGGTTTGCGTACTATATACTGTTGAATACATATATGATACGTGGTTGTTCCTCAGGTCCTCCAGACAGGCGCGCAGCAGGCGGTGGAGGAGTGCCAGCATCAGTTCCGCCACAGCCGGTGGAACTGCAGCACCGTGGAGAACGCCACCGACATATTCGGCGGAGTGCTCAAATACAGTGAGTTCAACATCCAGCATATACAGCCTGTGGCATTCAGTCTGCATGTATACCATTTATTTCCGAAATGAAAAATAAAAAAAAAAGTTATAATCATTAGAAAATCAGACCGATGCAGGGGCCGTGCTGTTGCCTAACGTCTTTAATTTTCGTAATTTATTAAGATATTTTTAATATTACAGCTATAGTGTCCAATATGAAATGTTTGCAGTTATATAAGCGACTTACATAATTGGGAGAAATAATTCAATATTCTCATGTAAGTACCTTGACTTATCATAAGTGCAAATATTCGCCTATGTGATGATTAAAGCATATCTATATATATAAAAATGAATCCCTGTTTCCTCTGTCAGGAGAAGGATCTTAGGAAAGAAAAAATTCAAAAAATTGCACAGTATATTAGAAAATTTAAGAAAACTTAACGAAAATATTAGTTTTATATAACTGTCAATTGTTTGAAATAACTGTCAGCGATTGACAGAATGCGCGCTGCAAATTCATAGTTAAGACGGGACGTCTGTCGGGTCAACTAGTATAAAATGTTTCCAATATAAAAAGCGATTTAATTGGGAGAAATTATTATTATTTATAATTATAATTAAATACTCTCATGTACCTTGACTGATCATAAGTGCAACTATGTTAGCCTGCGTGATGATTAAAGCATTTTATTTTTTAACAATAAAGTTTACGCATTAAGACAACAAATCTACTCACACATACTTAGAAATGATTTCGAAACCGTACTTAAAAACATGCGCACCCCATAACGCTTTGTCACACATGCTCGCTATAAAACTGCTTCCAAATGTCTTAACAATCCGCTGTTCTAATTAACAATTTAAACAAATCAAAAATATCATAAAGTTCAAAAGGATGCCACATGTTCTTTGAAGTTAGTGAATGCTGCGCCGACCATTCGTCAACAAATGTTTACTAAATACCCAAATTAGTTATAAGTACTGGCTTTAAAGTAAGGATATATGCTTGCGCCTTCGTTTGTCCATATCCATTTTCCAGATAAATGCTTATAGCATGGAGGCGTAATGTAGTTTTCTATTGGTGGAAGAAGTTTCCAGAATCGGAATAGTAGTTAAAGATTAACGAGTAATAAAAATAAAGAATATCGTCAGATTTATGTAACGGTATAGCAAATTGGATTACTAGGTTTTGTTTTCGAAATAAAGCTTCAACTGTATGTTTCCGAGGCAAAAGTAAAATGATATCCAGGATACAGCCTATCTGTGTGCCAAATTTCATCAAAATCCATTTAGCGGTTTCTATTCTCTGCGTTTTCTAACAAATATTCAAAAAAAATTACAATCTTTCGTGGTTTTAATATTGAATAAGATTAGTAAGGTGAAAAAAATTACGTGGGTATATTGAGTCTTGGTTTGGTTTGTAAAGTTTGATTTACATTAGACAAGTTACTCGCATGACACATGCAAGATTATTATAAAACTATTCAAGAGCACTATGCTGCCATATGGAATTGTGATGTTCAAGTGTTTCTGGGTATGACGACACTAGGTTCTTGTAGTATCGTCCATATAAAATATCAAATACATATAAGTATATAATGTAACTTATAAACACTCAACTGGGTTTTGTTGATGGCAGAATATATTTTATATCCGCCCGCGACTACTGTACATAAGGTGTTAAAACCCGCCATAGTAGCCCACGTATGTGTGTCACGTTACGGGATCAGCCGGCATAATTATGTCGACTGTCGAGGGCTAATCATCTCTCGTCAGTCAACATTCTATTGGACTCCACTCCACTTACCATCAGGTGCAGTGGAGTCACTTAACCGAATCCGTATAAAAAAACTCAGATAAATCTAGTTTTGGGATAGTAATTCGGCGCTATCGTTCCAGTGATTTAGCTGGTTGATAAAAACTTTTCATTTGAAGATAGATTTATTATATTAATACTTCATCTAATGTCTTATCATCATCATCCAATGTCTCAGAGTGACAAGCGCAGTTCATATCCCCGTAAATTTATCAAGGACAAGTGTTGCAGGCCAGCTACTCACCCGTCTGTCCGCAGCATCTAGACTAGCCTAAACAAATCTGATTAGCTAACACGCAGTAACTTCCTCAATTTTACCTTGATGCATGATTGACAGCATCTTCCGTTGTCTGTTAGCTTCAAGGAATTTCAACTTGTTTATTTTCTCATGTCGACTGCTGGCGTGTGCGCCCTTGTTGAATGAGTAGCTCAATATGTTTTAAATACTTAACTTCAACTAGTGTATATTGAGCTGTGATATTTTTGGGAGAGTCCATTTTTGGAAGGTAGGGTAAGGTCTTGAAATTCTGGTTCATACCGTTGGTCAATGAACCAGTTGTGTGGATTGTGAAAATGATTATTTGAAACATTTTTTACGTAAAATATTTGATATTTTTGGTATCTGGTTTGATTATTTTTGTTTTGTGACCTATTTTAAGTCGTGGAGTAAACTTCAAGGAATGTGGTGTTGTGCTTCTAGTATTCCTTAGAATTCTTGTTTAATGTTTAGTGGATTCGTAATTATTTAAAATTATTACGTAAAAATATAATAATATTTATATACATGAATGCGTTTACTTTACAAACATTTTTACAAACATTATTATATCTTAAAGAGATAAGAATACTTGGACTAAATTTCTTAACATTTTTAAAAGTCTTTAAACAACGCTAATGTCACTGTTATATTTTATTTCTGTTAATTACTGGATGTCATATATATGTTGTATTGTAGCTGCGTATTTAATGTATCAATATTTATATAATTAGTTTTATATTAAGTATATAATACGTAGTTATTTTTAAATTATAATATTTATGTACATCTGTTTTCGAACCCCTTTTACTACCCATTGATGACTGCCCGCTGTATTTTTTCTAATTAGCTAAGCCTATACAAAGGCTGTCTGGAAGAAATCGCCAATTGTGATAACACAGCCATTAGTACTTCTTGCTTAGCTTAGTCCTTGTTACCTTAGATGTACAATAATAAGATACTTAAATTAAATATAGGTTATGATTCAATATAAACTGTAAGTCATATGTGTGTCGGTTCATTGTTGGTTAGCTGGAGTGTTGTCATTGCAGAGTCGCGCGAGTCCGCGTTTGTACACGCGCTGTCCTCGGCCGCGCTCGCCCACGCCGTGGCGCGCGCGTGCAGCCGCGGTGAGCTCAACGACTGCTCGTGCGACTCCCGGGTGCGCAAGCGCACGCCGCGGCACTGGCAGTGGGGCGGCTGCTCAGAGGTACGGGTCCAGTGTAGCGAGTCTCCTCGCACACCTTACATAATTATAAAAATTGTTCATTACAACAAAACACATAAATCACGACATACAAAGAAAATTAAACCTTAAAACAGTAGATTAATGTTTTTGCCGATCACAATGTATGTGCAAATTATTTCCTTCGATTTCCTCTCTAGATAAATCTGTATCAAGGAAGTCATTTATAGAGATCACTGTGGCGACCCATTGCGATATACCTACACCAGTTTCATCTACTTACAAAATTCAAATTCTTCCCACGGAACTAAATTAGCGTGATAAATAGTAGCTAATATGTTAATCCAGAGCATGGTCGATCTGTGCTAAATTACATTAAAGATAAGATTAGTGGGAAATATGATAAGATAATAAATTTCATTGAGGTTCACCTTGCTGGTCGACACTTTTTTGGACTTCACTAATACTAATATTAGTTTATCTGAATAAAGTGATATAATTTTTGTTAGAATATAATAGGGTAAGCATTTAAGAAAGTGGTCTAACGAATTAGGTCGGTATAATTGTGTAAGGAAAATTAGAATGGAAAGTTTATCATAATATCAGGCCTGTATTATATACTGTTCCACTACTGCCACAAGCATCCCCTCCCCTTCTGAGAAGGATTATAGCCCAATGCTGGGCACATGCCTGTTTACTAAAAGGGTTAGTTCTTAGTCATGCTATAGTGTGCATCAAATTCTAATGAAGGATACTTTAGGTAAGTAGGTTTTCTCTAAACTCTGTCCGATATTGGAACGGGGTCTGGTACCTTCTATATCAAATATAGCTTTAAGGAATAGACCCTGAATATTATTAAACAGCAACGATATCTTAGTTTGAAATGCAACGGTCTTTCAACAGGAAGCCCCGAAGGTTTCAAACATACCTTGGATTGGACGAAGTTAATATCAGCCCTGTATTACATATTGTCCCACTGCTGGGCACGGGCCTCCTCTACTACTGGGATAGGCGTTAGTCCACCACGCTGGTCTAGTGCGGATTGGTAGACTTCACACACCCTCAAAATTCCTATTAGATAACTTCTTGAGTATGCAGGTTTCCTTACAATTTTCCTTCACCGTTAAAGCTAACGATATTGATAATATTACACACATAACTTCGCAGATAGACAGGGTCTATTCATATAATAGCAATGTCAAAACATGAGAGATAGAAGGTACTAGATCCATTCCTAGATCGTTAGAGTTAGTGTGAGATTTTCTTATCTATTTTTGTGCTCTAAAATTTATTAGCCTTTGTGGATCTTACGGGCAACCATAAAAACCACTGTGATTAATATGAAATAACTAAATTCCAGGACATAAGATACGGTGAGATGTACAGCCGTGACTTCGTGGACTCTCGGGAAGACCGGAGCACCGACGAGGGCCTCATGAACCTGCACAACAACGAGGCGGGGCGCAGGGTGAGGACCTTAATAATAATAATAATAATATCAGCCCTGTATTATATACTTGCCCACTGCTGAGCACGGGCCTCCTCTGCTACTGAGGACCTTACTGTACTATTATCAGAGATGGCCTCTATCAGCCTCTATACAGGTCTTTTTGGGTTGCAGCTAAGGGCCCCGTTGATTTATACGGCCCAAGGCCTCATTAAAGACAGTAGATACCACACTAAATTAAAAAAAAAAAAAACTTTTATAAGGGTGTAATATTAGTAGTTAACGTATGACTAAACCTGTTGATTTCTTTTGTAATAATTTCTTATTTATATATTCTCTCTTATTTATTAAGTTGATGTCTGTTCTATTCTGTATGTGTGTATTCTATTAATTTTAATAGAATACAGACATACAGAATACACACATATAATATATTTTACTATTCTCTTTTTTCTCTAATACCGTATCAACATAACATCGACATCGAAAATCATATTTTGACAATTGAGTGAAAATGATTATAGTAGCTTGTAATAGACAACAAATGATGTGTACTGCGGAATGAAACGATGTTTGATACAGATGCAGATAGTAGTATTAGAGCAATGCATTGTCGAAGCATGTATAGGATGCGTGTGTATGTGTGTCGGCAGGCGGTGCGCGGGCGCATGCAGCGCGTGTGCAAGTGTCACGGCATGTCGGGGTCGTGCTCGGTGCGCGTGTGCTGGCGGCGGCTGCCGGCGCTGCGCTCGGTGGCCGACGCGCTGCTCACGCGCTACGACGGCGCCTCGCACGTCAAGCTCACGCAGGTACAGTACCACACGCACACACGAGTGTCGCGTACGTCGGGGTCTACTCACATCAACGGTAGCATGTGGCCTGCCTTCCACGCTGCCGACAATCCCGGTGGTCACCACGTACTAATGGTGAACAGGCCCCTGTCGCGCTCTTCGTCCCAGGCCGGGCCTGACTTGTTGGGTCGTATCCAGCGGAAAGTTGTCATAATGGTGATACACGACCGAAACCTCCGTATCTACGATCTGGTACAAATACTAACCGAAGTAGCCATGCTCGATGAGTATTTGTATTAACCGAAAACTGCCGCGCCGCGCCGTGGCGCCTATCCAACCGCTCTGCAAAGACAGGTTACACTGCCATGACAGTTTGAAGCCCTGCTGACGGGGCCCCCAGCGTAAGACGCCACTACTCCACGCAGACTCGCTGTAGAGACAGAGAGGTCTTCATGGCCTCCACCTCCTTTGGGGTCGGAAGCTGCCTGTGACTAAACGCCGCCTCCTATAAATTTATGTTCGTAAAAAAAGTAGGCATAAATTATTCCTTTATAAACATCCACTCAAAATACTATATTTTTTATTGTCATTACAGGTGGTGGACCGCAAGAAAGGAAAGAACATGCGCAAGCTGCGGCCTTTGCAGCCAGACATGAAGAAACCGAACAAGACCGACCTCGTGTACCTCGAGGACTCGCCCGACTACTGCGAGCCTAATGACGAGTAAGGACAATTTGATAAGTCTAGATGTCCACTATTCCTTGCGTGCCATCATACTGACCTCAAGTCTACATGTGTACTATTATTCACGAGTCCGTCATACTGATCTCACTGCGTATGTAAGTAAGCAGAGTGAGTGAATGTCAGTAGTGTCAACTGGCGTAAGCGGAGTGAGTGAATGTCAGTAGTGTCAACTGGCGAAAGACGATTATTCCTGTCCAATCAAGTTAATTATGGTGACCTCTTTGAAAACTCACTTCGGAACTTCCTATTATGAATTATTTTTTATATCAACATCCACAAATTCTATGTTTTCAGGCTTGGCATCCTGGGCACACGAGGCCGAACCTGCAACAGGACATCAGCAGGACTCGACGGCTGCAGACTCCTTTGCTGCGGGCGAGGGTACCAGACCAGGGTCCGGGACCACGAGGAGAAGTGCCGCTGCAGGTTCGTCTGGTGCTGTCGAGTCCACTGCGAACTCTGCCGGTATAAACGAGACCACCACGTCTGCAATTAGAGGTAGACTCTATTACAATGTCGTAAGAGCTAGATTGCGTCAGCTATCATAATCCAAACTGTGGAATTGAAACTAGACTATCGGTTGTAACGAACGAGCAAGTAATGATTTAATAATAAAATTATAAGATTGATGAGAGTTTATTTGTGATTTACGATTTTGATTCGAATGATTAATTACGTGTGCAATTAAATCGATAACGAATTTGTAATTCGAACGAATCGATCTCTATCGATTATACTGGCTTGTGTCAATTTCTGAATTCATAATCGGAATATAAATTTCGTTAAATTCCATTTTTAAAAGCAGTTGATGTTTCATGTATTGTTTGCCAGTAACAATATAGAAAAGTTTTTTAACTATTTTAAATTTGGAATATTCCAGGTAAAACGCACGTTAAGAATTGATACGTCTAATTTATTATTCTCTATGCTATCCTAACTTTATAAAACATAGTTTAGGAGCGATCTTCAAAGAATAATCTAGAATAATGTAGGTTCTAAAGGCTTAATACATTTCCTTTGTAAATTCAAGAATCTTTGCTGTAACAGAAGATCTAGATATAAGTATAAACAAGAGAATGGAATTGTTATTAATTTCTGATTATGATCGTCAGATACTCATAAGAATGATTTAATGTAGCCTATTTCGTTACTAAAATAGAAACTACAGAATTTGATTTTATAAAAATATTTTTCGAAAATAGAACTTTTTTGAAAAAAATATCTTTAAAAACCTACTAATGTTAGATATTAAATTGTTTTTGCAATTTTTGTTGAAACCATTGAAAAATGATAATTGACTGAATATTTTTTTAAACTTTAGTTTTTATAGTTTTTTGGAATGTAAGCTTTAAATTTATTTACAGTATTACTAACTTATTATAATTTACGCGTTTCATGTACAAAAATGTAAATATCGCTTTTGTTAAGTAGGTTAAGAAGTTATTGATTTAAGGCGAAATTTTATTTTCTCCCTTTTTATTTAATTTTATTGGGATGGGCAAAGTTACCTGTTCATGAAGATTTCTTTGCTCGTGAGTAGATTTCTTCGATAAACGAAAACAAGCTTTATTGATACTAGGAAATAAAGCCTCTTTTTATATAATCCTAAAAATAATGAATATTTAGACACTGGCACTTGTTAGATTTATTCATTAACTGATTTACACTATGGTATTCAAATCTTATTAATAATATTTTTATCCTTTTTTTTTGTTGTGGTAACATCCCCCACTTTGCCCCTCCCATCACGTTGTGTACTTAATGCACAATTTAATTTTCTACCTCATGAGGCAAAAATTTCGTTCAAACTTGTTTTTTAGCCATAAGTACATTAAGACGTTGTAAATATTGCATCGTTCATCTAAGTTAGCAATATTAACTTATTATAGTGGATATCGAATTATATATAAAATGTTTTTTGTACGTCCATATTTATGGGGACCCCAAACGGCTTTACTGGTGGTGGGATATAGTTATATCCGCGCTGATAGCGACTACCCGGTGTTAAAACCCAACCCCGCCATAGTGACCCACGTAAGTGTCGCGTTTTGGGTTCAGCCTGTGTATATCCGGTTCCAACAGGCCGGCATTATTGTGTCGACTGTTGAGGGTAATCATCTCTCGTCAGTCGACATTCTATTGGACCCTATTCGACTTACCATTAAGTGCAGTGGGATCAATTTACTACGTACGTATAAAAAAGCGTACATTTATGACTAAGCGACATATTCTGTTCTCCTATTGTGTCCGCTTTGTGTTTTAAATATGTTTTAAAAGAGAATTATTAACCAATAAAACAACAGGGGGAGTGTCTAGATCGCAGGCACGGATGAAGGGCGGTGTTTTTTTATTGGATGCACTGAGCGTCCATTGTATTTGGCAAGTTCATGCTGATTTTAGATCAAAAGAAAGTCATTGTTAATATAATGAAAATATCGAAGAGTAAGTAACGATGAAGGAAAACATCGTGAGGAAATCTACATACCTGAGACGTTCTCTATAGGAATTTCGAGGGTGTGTGAAGTCTACCAGTCCGCACTAGGCCAGCGTGGTGGACTAAGGCCTAATCCCTCTCAGTAGCAGAGGAGGCCCGTGCCCAACAGTAGGACAGTATATAACACAGAGCTGATATTATATTATATCGAAGAGTAAAAATAAAATTAAAATTAATTTTAACGAATCTTTTACAGTTGCCTTGCTCATTCAGGACATTGGGGTTCCCTTTTGCGACGCATACATGGGGTCCCCTTAAAGTAAAATACGTATTACTCTGTAAATCTCATGATTCGATATCTATTTATTAGATTGTGATGCTTTAGAGTTGTAGCTTTTCTCGGTCATTCAAAATGTATTTGTATCCGTTGTAAATACCTTAATGTATTATATTTAGTTACGTCTGTTTATTATAATATCGGGCGATACATCTTTTGGAAGGCTGGTTCTATACTGCTATGTTTTGGAGACCTAGACTCCTCCCTAGATCTAGGATCCTACCTAAGGATAAGATCTTAGTTACCTTTATATTGTACTAGTTGCGACTTTGTTCACGCGAGAATACTGCCATCAAAAGTAGCATTTTATTTCATGTAAAGTATATGAAACTTAATTAGAACAGTTGCAAGTAATTGTTTATAATTTCTAATAATCCTTGTTCTTTATGATAGTATACCCCTCCCAAAAGTCGTGTCACCCGATGCGTAAACTTGCCAATTTTCTACGTGTTAATATTGCGAATTGTATTTGTATTAGAATAAGAATGTAAGCTGTTACCAACGCGCCCTTAACTTAAAAACCTCTAAAGAAAGCCAGATATTTCTTTGATAACGAACCTATCAAATTAATAACGATTATTATTAGGTTTAATTGAGTACTTTTCGTAGCTACATGGTTTAAACTATGCGTTACAGTTGTAAGTTTTACATACGTGAGTTGTTACTTACGTAAGTTACTATAGTAGCTAACATTGTAAACTGTTTACTTATATAAGTTTATTTTTCGCGACTTGCAAACTATTCGTTTTCTGCGGAGGAAGGCAGAAATTAATAATAGAGTTATGTGTATAATAATAGGGCTGTAATAAATGCAACTCAGTTGCGCTCTGAAGTGAAATAACGACTGGGAGACTCTCAAGTAGCGGTTAGCATCTTAAATTGTCGCTTCTTAATAAACCCATATTAATATCGGCTTAAATTATATCTCAAGTCACTATATGTGACGGATTTTAAAAGCCGTGTTTTATATATTAAACTAAAAACAAGCTCTTTAATCGAAACTTAAGTTTTGTTGATTAAATAATTTATTTAATAAATAAATATTCATATATATATCAAATGTTTATTTGAAATTTTACTCAAAAGTAAGATTGATTTATTAACACGGTCCTTAGTTTTGATGTTAAACACTGTTTCTATGAAATAGTAGTTCACGCACAACTTACGTAAGTAACTTATGTAGTTGAAACTTACATACGTAACGCCTACCTCATTGCGTAACTATTTGTAGATCGTACATAGTTACGTATTTTTAAAGAAAAATTAACAGACCCTAAAAAGGATTACATTTTGAGTTTGTACGTTTTTTTTTTATAAAGTAACATTTTTGTTGGCAAGTTTAAGTGAGTTAAGTTAAGGGAGTGCTGGACTCTAATCTAGATATCACCAAATTATTCTTTATGTACTTAATACGGACGAAGTGTAATATATTTGGTTTTAGACTGGACGTGATGCTACTCAGATGCCTTTACCGTTAAGTGATGGCTCATATGCGAGAATTTGAGGTGTTTTGTCTATTTTAGCCGCCAAGCAGGATTATGTCTGTAGTTTAAGAGCATTATAGAAAAGCCAAATACGTTTGAACGATGTATCCTAACAGCAAAAATAATAGTGGTTCCCATTGCTTGTTGGCAAAAATAGACAATAGTATATATCCAGGTCCTCGCATGAGAGATAACCTCATGGTAAACGCGTGGATGAGAATTGAAGATGTCACTCAGACTTGTTTTAAGTCATTTTTTGCGATGGAATACATGTCTGATATGTCGTGGAAGAAAACTGGGCGTTCTATTAAATGCAAAAGGAATTTTTGATTGGTTATTATGAAAGTTGGTCAATTACAAAATTGTTTAATACAATGTTTAGCGTTTTAAATACATTTTTGTTAGGTAATCAGTGAACATTCGAAATAATAAATCTTTTGATTGATATCAGTACATCGGTCCAGGAAATAAGCAAAATTAAGCGAAACAGACAGACTTACTATTTCGTGATTAAAGCACTGAACGTATATCAATCAAAATTTTAAGAAAAAGGTTAAACTACAAAACACAGTTCATGAAATCACGGTTAGCCATTTTTTTTTCAATCTATCGCGCAAATGGATCACATAGTGCAAAGTGTTTTACAAATGATTCAATTTGATAGGTATACCGTAGAGATGGTATCGAAGATTTAGTCTACTGTTTATTGAAAGCAGCCCAACGAAAAGCCAGTTCAATTAGTAATATTTCTACGTACGTGAAGCCGTTGGTTCTGCGCCTGATCTCTGATTATGTCGGATTGCCGTCTCACCGGAGTGAAGGTACAGAGTGCACCTGTGTATTGCACACACTTGTGCAATATACTTTACGCGTAATTGGCTAATCTCCGATGAAATATAATTAATTAGTTATCTAACAGATCCATTTCCACGATACAAGAGTTATTAATATCGTTTATTAATTTGGGTTCTTCGTCTTGTATCATGAACAATTCTCTTGACTCGACTCGACTTTCTCCACAAATAACTGCAAATAACATGTTTATAGTTTCAAAAGGTCTAGTTGCTTCCCTGTCTAATTCATTAGGCATGAGCCTATTCCACATTCTTCCACGACATATAAACATTGTCAAATCTTTACTAGAGTGGTATTAAAGTTGTATATCTGTAAGGCGATCGTAGTCGGCGCGGTTATGTTAGTCACCTCCTATAGGAGCGGGGTGAAGTATTGTACGCTATGAGATTCAAAATTATCGTTTATTGAATAGACGTAAGATATGTTTTACAATGTCCAGTAAACGGAAGTCAAAAAACACCGAGCACGTGCGCTGGTTTAATTATTTATAAGTTTAAACAAAAAAAAAAAAACTTTTTGTTCTCTTTTCTTTTTAATAAATTATAGATTATAATGAAAATTTACAATTAATTTATGAACCTCAGGTTTTATGATCTAGTTCTTACTCGCAGCTCGGCAAGTTGCCTGTAATATACTTAAGAAATGGCACAAACTGCTTTAACTATCAACAAGGGCCGTATACAAGATCAGTCATATATATATTTTCTGTTATCTATTAGCGTTAGCAATTCATTGACTATGATTCTATGTTGTACTTTTGAGAAATTGAATTATATATATCATATGGTTTTATGTTCGTTTCAGTAAAAAAATAACCTAAAAATAAACTAAGAGCGAACTAATTCATTTTTTTTATTTATTATTACTCTCATGAAAACTTAAAATTTATTTTTTCCATCATAAATAAAAATTAATATAGGATCATGTTATAGTGAAACAGTGGATGAAGGCATCCTACCTACGACTCTAAATAGAAGTCAAATTACAAATGTCGACCTCCTACACCGTGGTTCTCACAATATCATAGGAGGTGACTCGACATACCGCGCGGACTGTACTAATGATTTTGGATACGAAATAAATACTTATTGATGTAAATGCAATAAAGTAAACGTATTAGATACGTTGTTTTATTCATGAACGTATAAGGCATGTGCAGACATTGTCAACTTGTTGCCGACAAACACCACTACTCTATAACTTGTAGTTGCTTTAGCAACTTCAATAACTGTCAGTATATAGTAGAGTAGTACTTTGGGCAACAAATTGACAGCGTCTAGATACGAGACGATCCCGTGCTCACACCAACACTACAACTCCTGCAAGCTAGGATCAGCAGTGGCACGCATTATGACACCCAGCAGTGAAGCTCGGCGAGTCTCAGGGAACACTAATCCGTCTTCCCGCAACGAAATTAATCAAATAGAAAGATAGGGAGGAGTTAGAAAAATATAGACGGTTAAAAGGCTAATTGACTTTTTTTGCGACACTAAATTTGATACATATTTAAAATCAGCAATTTTTTCTGCTTTTTTTAAATTAGTTAAATTTTTTGGAAAAAAATGTCGCTTACGTCAATTAGCCTTCCAACCGTCGATATGTAATTTTCCAATTCATTTTTGGAAACTTATAATGCTCTATATTTTCTCCCTTATTCGTATTTCTTTCCGCTAAGTTTCATGAAACATTCAAGATTATTTCGAATTTGATCAACACGAAAATATTGTAATCATTGTAGTAGTTCAAAATCATAATGATGATCAACATACTATATATGACAAATAACTTGAGCACACTACCGTGTGGTGGGGTGTGGTTTAGATACAGGTACATGGTCTGATTATGTGTACTTTAGAAGGTGCACAGAATCAACAATTTTAGGGGCATTTCTATTGTAAAATTAATGTAAATATCCACATTATAAAAATTTGAA
Organism: Manduca sexta; assembly: GCF_014839805.1. NCBI lineage: Eukaryota > Metazoa > Arthropoda > Insecta > Lepidoptera > Sphingidae > Manduca > Manduca sexta. The sequence goes on from NC_051119.1 coordinate 2,283,832, forward strand.
ACTCTATAAATTAAGACAACATATTGTAGAAATATGATTTTTATTTTATATATTTTATAAATTTCGAGTAGATACTTCTAAAAATACGGCCGACGCGCCGTTCTGCTTGGTGGAGCATCTTCAATTGCAATTCTAAAGTACAGCAAATTTCAAGTCACCGGGGTACCTTTTCTCTATGCTCTTCTCTGCTTTCTGCATCACTGCGACTTCCTAAACCTGCTTTAGATAAGTCGAAGGGAAATCCTAAATATCGTCAAAAATAAGTTAATCTCTTTTTTAAATAACAGGAAGATAAGCATCTCGCCACATCGTAAATTAATATTTAATAACGTGTAACCCGCATAATTAATACAACTAATTGATGCCTGCGGCTATGTCTTTATGTTAAAATTTTGAATATAGCTTACAAGAATTTGACTTTCATTCATACGAGATCTGTATCATTTTAGGTTTCTTGAGCGAGAAAGTCGATAGCATGTCGCTGCCTCATCGGCGGTGAGAGAAGAGTCTGTAACTAAATAGAAAATTAAATTTAAAAATGTACTCTATAAAAAAACAATATGATTAGGTACCGATACTTAAGTAATGTTTTATTTAGGAACAGATTGAAAGTTTGCTGTTAATGCCTATATCTGCCCCAGCATATTGAAAAGTGGACTCTATTAGCATTCAGTGTATCTGCTATTTCCAAATTCATTCAACGGCTTTAACTTCTAACAAACTTACACTCAGAAATTATATTAGCTATAGTAAACAATTAAATATTATAATCAATTGTAATCTTAATTATCTAATAATTCCGAAAATAGGACTTTGATGTACAACGAATGAATAATGATGACAAAGTATATAAGGGACGATTAGAATGATCAGAATTATTAGTGAAAACTTCGTCATGAAGTGGTTCTTGCTGTTGTCCTTTGTGGTGGCTGTGGTGGCAGAGGAAGCTGGCGAGCTGCCCTCAACTGAGCACTTAGTGATGAGAGAGGCGTACAAGCTGCCGGAGTGTAGATGCTCCTCCACCAACATCCCTGGAGGATTGGCTCCGAGGGACACTCCGCAGGTAAGCATATTAGTCGCATATGAGGCAATGGTACTACCTCGGTCAAGGCGTAAAGATTAATTTTCATACGGGCACGGCAAAGTGACCCTGCACCCTGAAGGGTAATTGGAGTGGAGTCCAATAGAATGTCGAGAGAGGATTATCCCTCGACAGTCCGGATATACACAGGCTGAACCCGGAACGTGGCACACTTACATGAGCCATTATGGTGGTCAACACCTTGAGGATTGCCGTGGTTGCTATTCGGGCGGATATAAAACATATAATACCAAAAGTTAAGTATTCAAAACAAGCATCGTTTGTGTGGCTCTTACCAAATTTAAGTTATTTTTGTCCAATATAAGACAGTTTTATGAAAGAATTTAAATTTTGTCTTCACTGGACATTTGGCTCTGGTAGAGATTTTTATTGCAACAGTCACTGTCAAATCTGATACAATTGTTTTAATAATTTCCTAATACTTCCTTACATCATATTAAACAAAATGATTGGTGCCCACCAGATTCTGAATATTATTTATATTCTATCAATATTAATTGTACCACCATTTAAAAAAATAACTGTAGTACTGCTCTTTTCAAAATAAGATCAAGATACAGCTAATATAAAAAAACTACTTTGTTTGGAGCAGTTCATTTATTTACTTGTAAAATAACAAATTTCAATTTTCCATCCGAATGCACAACCATCTCAGGAATCAAAAATTAGTAATCATATTTGTCCACCAGTTCGTCTCCGTGACGTTCGACGACGGCGTCAACGTCCTCAACATGGAGACTTACCGAGACGTGATCTTCAACCGTCGCAACTCCAACGGCTGTCCTGCCGGCACCACGTTCTACGTGAGCCACGAGTGGACCAACTACCAGCTCATCAACGAGCTGTATAACCGAGGGTACGAGATCGCACTCCACTCCATCTCACACCGCGTTCCGCAGAGCTGGTGGGCCACCGCCAGTCTCGAGGAGCTCAGGCAGGAGATTGGCGAGCAGAAGGGTCAAATCGCTCACTTCGCTAACATCCCTGCAAATCAAATTAAAGGTGAGCTTACCTTGTCAAGTGTTATGTTGCATTATCATTTTATGTGAGTTAAAAATTCTTGAAGACCATTGAAATATTATGGCAAAATTATCAAATCCGTAATTATGACGTACAAGCAAGAATCACAGTCAAAGTAAATAACCATTACACCAATTACTGGTAATGCGATTGTTTAATCTATGTCCACTATATCTTTCTAGGTGTCCGTCTCCCGTTCCTGCAGTTGAGTGGAAACACGAGTTTCCAAATGATGAAAGAGTTTGACTTGGTGTACGACCACTCCTGGCCCACTGCATCACACAGAGATCCCGGTCTCTGGCCATACACTCTGCACCACGAATCTATCCAGGAATGCTTCATGCCACCTTGTCCCACCGCTTCCATCCCTGGACCCTGGTGCTGCCCATGATCACCTGGGCTGATCCTATGGGTTTCCCGTGCGCTATGGTTGATGCTTGCGCCAACTTGTAAGTATTTTTCTCCATATTATGATAATTACTATTTTATATATCCTTACTCAATTTTTTCATAAACTAATAATAAGTAAGTGTTGAAAAATGTACGTAGGCACTTAACTAATTTTTTAATATTTTTTGCGAGCAGAAAACGCTTTATCGCAAATGTCTCAGTGGGGGATGAGTAGAACGATTATGTTGGTTTGTATTCACATTGCTGTCCACATCAGAGTCGCTGTAGTCGAGCGGCCTTTAATTCGGTCTCACGACTCTCTCTGTGCCCCAATTATTCGCCTCTTAAGACAGGCAGGAAATGCCGTGGCGGAATTGTCTAGATGCCTCCGAGCCCCAGGGCATGAGGCTCCGGTCAGTGGTCTACCCGGCGCCTCCTTCGTCTCCCTTTAGCTGAGCACTCCTCGAGAATGTGGTGAACCGTGTGCATTGAAAGAATGACCATATGTCATAGTCATGGTGTTCAAAGTCTATTAAATACATTGCTCGTTGTAAAAGTCTAGATTTAAAGTTAATAACGTCTCTATATCAGAAAATTTCTCAATACGCTAAGAAAGGAAATAAGTAATCCATATTTTAAACTTTACTCCATTTTTATATGAGTAGTTTAGTTGCGGGATGCACGTAGTTTATTTACATAAATATTTTCCACGGGAGTATAGAAACAGGACATAAAATATATATTGTTATTCGAGGACATGGGCTATCCTGTGCCAAATTGCTGCAAACACCGGCTTCCGAGTTTACTTATAACCAATATTGAAACTTAATACCCATACATTTTCAAAGACATTAGAATTAATGATATTAACATATAAATATCTCTGCCAGCCCAGACCGCGAGGACGAGAACGCGTGGTTCGCCTTCATAATGCAGAACTTCGAGCGGCACTACTTCGGGAACCGCGCGCCCTTCGGCTTCTACGTGCACGAGGGCTACATCAGGGGCTACCCGGCCGTAGAAAGGGCTTTTGTACGGTTCCTCGACATCATCAACAATGTTTATGATGTCTTCATGGTAAGAGTTTTAAATATAAGTAAATATTTCGATACTTGAGAATGGAATGGACTGTCGAAACGGAAACCTACATACTTTGTATTTTGCGAATTTATGTGTATATTGTTGATCAATATCGCTTTAACGGTGAAGGGAAACATCGTTAGCGAACCTGCATATTAAGAATTCTACATTATATCGAATTTGTGTGAAGTGTGCTAACCTGCACTCGATCAGTGTGATAGATCAAGGTCTGGACCCTCCTGTTAGAAGCGGCTTTAGGGCTAGGTGTACCGGTTATTTGGCCGGAGCCTCGCGCAGTGCCTTGAAGAACCTTTTTACAATCTTACTGACGAATCTTTTAAAACCGGCAACTTGTTTTTGCTTTAGCCTTGGGCCTAGGATGTTTAAGACGGCCAATACGGCCTCCTGTAGTAGGGGAAGCACGTGCCTAGTAATGAAACATAAAGACATAAACGGAAAAAAGGTTACCTAACTGTATGTATTACTCCTCTTCTTAAACATGACGCTTCAAGAGGCTATTGCTAACTTTTAAGAAATGGAAATTAGAAAGTTTACATATATTTACCGCCAGGAAAAGCAGCGCCACATAAATTGGTAAAACCAGTCGAGCGGGACTGTTAAACGCACTTGAAGTTTGAGTTGTTGGATTTCTAAAAGTTCGTTGTCATTATTTGACTACTAATATCTCCCCAGGTGAACGCTGTAGATATTATCGAGTGGGTGAAGAACCCCGTGCCAGTGAACGATTACAGATCAAGACCGTGCAAGACTGTGCCTCTCACTATGTGCACGGCGAGGACCTGTGGACCTCTTGTACCCCACAACCAGGTAAGAAAGAAAGAAAGTTTTTATTGTTAGAACAAAACAAAAATAATAGGGTTATACATGTTGTAAAAATGTGTGTATGATATTGTGCACCCTCACAATGGGGACTCTCATTCAGCTCCATACTGCAGGATAGCGAAAATCAACGTTGCAATCAATACTGTAGCGTTGATTTTCGATCAGGATCCAGGTGACACACGATCACTAAATCGGTGGGATACCATTCACTTATATAATGTGAAAAACATAATTATATTAAGGGTACAATTAAAAGAAAAGCAAAATTAATATACTTACTTTTTGTATGTGCTCAGTATTTTTTTGCTGTGTATGTGCTGTTTTTGATGGTAAGTGAAGTTGAGTCCAATAGAATGTCGAATGTGTCCAATAGAATGATATATTTCATATCCGCCCGGATAGCGACCATTGTACACAAGTGTTAAAGCCTGCCATACGGGCCCACCTAAGTATGTCGTGTCATGTCACCAATGTCGTGTTTCGGGATCAGCCTGAGTATATCTAGTTCCAACAGGCCGGCATAATTGTATTGACTGTCAAGGAGCAATCATCTTTTGTCAGACGATATTCTATTAAACCCCACTGCACTTACCATCAGGTGCAGTGAGGTGAACCACTGCGGTGAATTTTACCGGCCCGTATTAAAATAAAATAAGACAGCGGATTAGTCTTGCTAAATCAAAAGTCATTAACATGAACAATTATTATTAACAGCAAACTACCTATTATGCGTAGGTAATTCAAACATAAAATTAAGGAATAATACGTATATAATTATTATCTGTTTATTAACAAAAAATATGAGTATGTGTAATAATACATAATATGTTGCCGTGAATCCGAACAAGGTCGGGCTCCTCTGCTAATATCTTTCGCACGAAAACTGACATAGTATATGTCTTAAAAAGTGCTGCCATCTATGTTTGAAAACATACTACGATATGAAATTGCTCGACAACGGGTTACCTTGCGCCCGTAGCGCCACAATTTCATATAGTTGACGGATTTTTTGGGGAATAAATACAAGTTGCGCCATCTAACGTTGTTTGACATAATTGATCGATGTGGATTATGTTGACAAACAATGGCCGATAGATGTCATTATTATCATTAATGTGCATAATTAAAAGGTTAAACTATTTTTATTGTTCACTAGTTGACCCGACAGACGTTGTACCGTCTTAACTATGAATTTGCAGCGCGCATGCTCTCAATCGCTAACGGTTATTTCAAACAATTGACAGTTATATATTTATCATTTATTAATCATTTCGTTAAGTTTTCTTATTTTTTTTCATTTTCAGCGCAATTTTTTGATTTTTTTTTTCATAAGAACCTTCTCTTGATAATAACAAACACAAAAAAAAATAGTGAGATCGATCCAGCCGTTCACGCGTGATGGCGTGACCAAGGAAATAGGGATTCATTTTTATCTATATATATAGATAGCCTAGTAATTTCTCAATTAATAATTGACTTATTAAACATACTGTTTAGTATCACCCAAAACCTGAAACGTATACCCGTAGGAATAGAGTTGTATGAACGCTTTGCCACTGCAGTGCTTGTGTTGTGTGGTCTGACTCGTTGGCGTAGTTATATACTCGCGGCACCACACTGAGGTCATGGGTTCGAATACCGGTCGGATAGTGATAATGGGTGTTTCTGCTCAGTATCAGCCCGAAGTCTGAGTTGGTACCCGATATGGCGATAGGTCGCCCGTTACATCGTATAATGAAACAAACTTGGGGAAAACTGAACGCACTGGTTAAACTTCCGTCTACCTTTTCGGGGATAGAAGCCTAATGTGTTTTTTGCAAGACATTCTGGGACTTCCTTAGAGTGACCATAGTTTTGTGCCATGCATTATTAGTACACTGTTTTCTTTTCCAGGTGAGCTACTTGATTCCGACCTGCAATGTCTGCCCTGCCAACTACCCCTGGGTGGGTAACCCATTAGGACGTTAATATAACTATTAAAAGCTTTCCATATGTAACGTTTGTTTCAATTATTCAAACATTCATGTCAAGTTGTTAAGGTACTTCATTTGTGCACTCTGCCTGCGTAAAAACAATCCGGGATTCAAATTTTACTGGTGGTAGGTCTTTCTTATATGAGAGTCCGCCTGGGTAGGTACCACCGCAGTGTCTGTTTCAGCCAAGCAGAAGTGTGTAGTTACTGTTGTGTCCCAGTTTGAAGGACATTGTAGCCCGTGTAACTATTGGACATAATAAGATAACATCTCATGTCTCAGGATGGCGAGCGCAGTGGAATACCAAACAATACTATGTAATTCAGGGTGTTGGATAGTATTTTAACTGTTTTTGGGCGGTTGAATCGTTAACTACCATAAAAATAGAAAAAAGATAGCCAGAGTTACTTTCGAATTTATAATACAAAAGCTCTATGTACCCAGAAACTATAATAAATCAATTCTCGATATAGAACCAGTTAATACTAGATTGAAGCACGAAAATATATTTTCATAATATTTGTATACAGTTTCCTGGTAAGTAAATCTTATCCTGGTAAGATAGTCAAACTTTTATTCGAGTGAATTAAAAAATAACGTATTACCGATGCAAAGGCTACATTTTAAGTAAAATTGTTACTCATTACGATGGTGCAAATAAGTACAAGATAGTGTGTGGGCTTATTCTATGAACTGAGATTGACAATGCCGTCAGTTCTCAGTCCAGAACGGACGCTTCGGGACGTTGCGTAACTAGGTAAGTAGTTATTTATTATTTATCTATTTATAACTATATTTGTTTTGTTTTTCTATCTTTTTATTATAGTGTATAAGTTTAAAGGTAATTTTGTTGCTGTTGTTCTAAACATAATTAGAGTATCTGTTGTTTTCAGAGCGAACCTATCGTTGGGCTATGAACAAGCTTCGCCCAGCGGTGCCTCATCTGTCGGAGTCTCCCAAGAGAATCAGTCATGATCTGGCCCACAAACAATTCGGTTTCCGGAGGCGACGTACCTTCTACTACAATTGAAGTCACAAAAGGAGGATGCTTGTGTGCCCAGAGGTCAGATGCAACGTACATAGTTATTGTGATATCGATACATATTTCTAATGCATTTCATTCGCAGCCCTGGCACTGCATCTTACCAAAGCGGGCACGTCCTTCATAAAGAAAACGATAAAGAAAGGCCCTGTGCCGATGAGGCACTGCAGTACCACGTGGTGCCGCACTCTCTTTGGCGTCTGAACTCTGAAATACGCGTATATATGTCTGTTAGGAACGTGGTATATTCGGACGCCGATGTGTAGCACTAAAGAGCTATGTCGTGCGGTGTTCCACAGGGCTCGGTTTTGTAGATAGCGGTCACCGTACACAAGGTGTTTAAAGGCCCTATACTACACGCACATGGCCGGACTACTTTACGAGCTAGTGCGGAAAAAGGAACCCATAACCGTACCATACCATATCCCTATACTACCTAATTTAAATGGCTTGTAACTTGTATATTTTTTACCAGATTTTAATGATTTCTTCTGTTTTAGAATTTATTCGACGTACATATTTTGAGAGACTTTCCCGCCCTCACACCTACCACTACAACTCCTGTAAGCCAGGATCAGCAGTGGCACGCATTTTATGACACCGAGCAGTGAAACTCGGCGAGTCTCAGGGAAACTAATATATCATTATCCCGCAACGAAAATAATCAAATAGAAAGATAGGGAGGAGATGGAAATATTAATTGTCCACTTCCCTCCATAGCAATGCGGGAGACAAAATCATGATCTAAGGTGGCGTTTTAACCTCAAGTATAGGTACGTTTGATGACGTACGTATTTTGTAAAAGAAATAATTAAAATAAGTCAAATACCCTATTAGTATACTTCCAGTACGTAAAA
>NC_051119.1:2292638-2330359 GCF_014839805.1 Manduca sexta
CCTTAACATGTCATGTCTCAGGATGGCGAGCGCAGTGGAATACCAAATCATACTTTGTAATTAAAGATGTTGGATGGTGTTTCTATTGTTTACGGGCGGTCGTATCGCTTACCATCAGGTGAACGACAAGCTCGTCTCGTCATTCAGAGCAATAAAATAAAACATACATTTAAAGCAATAAAATAAAAGTCTGCAGTAATATACCAGTGTGGTAGACTAAGGCCTAAATTCTCTCAGTAACTCAGTCCAACAGTGGGACAGAATAAAGATATATACATAACTGAATACAGATTTAAATTTTTTTATTTCTATTTGGCCATAATATTCAAAATTGGTGAACCAATTTTAAAGATCTTCAGTTAAATTAATGTTCGAATTATTTGGACTAAATTTACATAACTGGTGAATCAATTTTAACAATTATCAATACCAGATAAAGGAATATTCGAAATGATCTCGACTACATTTAATCTCGGAATGGAGGTTTACGTGGGTAATAACGAGCAAAAGCTATTTAATATAATATTCACGCCATTTTGGCTGTATCCAAGAATTCTAAACATTGACGTATATTCTATAGTCACGAACGTCCATATAAACTATTTGTTCAAAATCTGAACTAAAACGGCAACCAAAACGTCACTGTTATAAACTATTTATTCACTTAACAAATAATTTTACTTATTTCACTAATATTTTTACTCACATCCAAGTTTGCAATTAGAGTAGCGTTTTTATATCATGAGCGCCTCTCCGTACACAACCACAAGCCGTCAATATTGACCAAACTAAAGTCAGTTTGAATGGATAACAGTTCAATTCAGTAGAACACAATAAATGTTCGGAACCTCAAATCTAGTACGTAGTACATATATATCGATGGTACTAAAATTATATAGAGCGGACATTGGGAAGATTGTTATACAAAAATGTTCGCTTGTGTGATCATTACTCAACCTACCGTGAAATAGCATAACATCAATGTAAATACTTCATTTTTCCCATATCATGCTTTGTCCGTTTTTAATGTGATCTAAATTCTTGCATACGGACATTTCAAATACGACAGTCACTCATTACCGTTTGGTAATACGACAGTTTTTTTGGCAAAAATTTTCCCTTGAGACTGGTCTATACCTAACTATACAGTTTAAAATCTTTGGCTCTATCGAATTGCATTAAGATTAAACGGTACAATCAGATGGCCGCTCCAAAAATCAATTTTCGTAAAAACGAAGAACGCACGAGTTGACACCGTTATTCCCAATAAGCTGGAGTTTGATTCTTTGTGTTCAGTTTTGCTATAACAAAGGTAACGGTGAACTTAGACGACCGATTTTTCATATCCATTATAACTGCAACTGCAGTCATAGTTTGACGAACTAATTTTCGATATATTATAGTGTGCAATATCATTAAAATAGTGTATGTCTAACAAAATTTTTATATTTTTTTTCTCCAGATCTATATGGAGCTCTTAAAATGAAATAAGCGATGTTCGCACAGACTAAAAAGTAAAGGATGTTCCCGCACGCCAGAATATCTGAACACTAGCTGTCATAATTATAAAAAAATCGTAAAGCTATGCTTAGTTAGATCTTGACTCCGCTCTTAAACTTTTAATCACCAATATTTAATTTTGACAGCTATTTAAGCAATGCTTAATCATGTCTTAACGTTAAAAAAAGTTTATAAGCAAAAATTTTTAGTAATCGGTGGCAAAGCAATTGATTAAAATACGTCGAGATTATAAGTAAGACTGTAGAAGGATAGCGCAAACAAAAGCCAACTATAAAACATGAAAATCGGTGGACGACAAATACCAGAGGACTGCAATTAACGTAAAAAAAGGCGCAGAGACGAGAGCAATCAATTGCTATGACCTACATAGTAACTGCATTTGCGAAGATCGCTCCCGAAAAACGAAGTATCAGATCGCTGTTAATTTTGCAATAGAGGCTACTTCTTTTATTTTGCAATAGCGGGAACTGGAGATTGTAATACCCAAGGTGAGTTAGTATTTTTTACTATTACCCAAAATGTAGATTAGATCTGCTAAAAGTACGGTAAAGTAGTTAAAACTGATAAAAATGGTTTCGGTGTTATAATAAAAATTATAGAAAATATGGTTGACCATTAGCAAATCCATTTATCCAATGCAGTCGATGATAAATACAATTAATATAATAAGTATCAGCAGAGATTTCGTTTCTCTCTACGCTCGAAGAATAAACCCAAAAATCCTTACTGTTGGTAATCTACTCGGGAAAACGACTAATCAGAACGATTTGTTCATATTTTTTCACCATATACAACATAGTCTCTATTATTAAAATATATAATAGCAATCAAAATAACCATCTCACAACATTACCCCAAAAGTACACTAAAATTATCTAACGTAACCCAAAACGCATCTCAATTTACCCCTTAAAGCGTTCACAATTACCCCATTTCTTCTATTACCCCATAAGAACATGGGAAGTCCATGGGAACCCACGGAAATAGGGTTATACCGTATAATTTTCTGCTCTGGCGACGTTTGAATAAAACAAATCGCCCGGGACGAATTATTATATCTTATAACGGAAACACAAGCCGGGAAGAAATGTCATTAAGATACCTTCATCGCGTTTTAATAACTGGTCTACCTATATAAAATATATTATTAAGGAACCCGTACAAATAATTGCACCGTTTTTCAAGGTTTTTGAGTTCGCTCGCCGGATCCATATACTTATAGAAAATATATTGGGTAATACTGGCATCAAAGACCTTTGCTTTATCTCTTTTCTATATACTTGTAAAATTTATTATTTATAATTAAAGAACAAGATAACTACTGGCAGCATGATCTCTTTATGTCCCTCACACATCTCTGCGAATATTCACTTTACACCATAGGATTCAGCAGTTGATTCTCTATGTATACACCACTTATGACACTACGAACTAAATCTAAGTATTTTTCTTTTAATATTTACATCCTGACTTATTTAATAACCACATTATTAATATAACCATTGTTTTATAATGTTTCGTAACATGTATCAGAGAAGACAAAACACAATGCTTTCTAAGCATGAAAGATGTATTAAATTGATAGTAAGACCCTAAATCAAATTCTAATAAAGTTTTTATTGCTTTGAATGACGAAACGAGCTTGCCGTTCGCCATGATTAAGACCGCCATAAGACATGAAATGTTAGGTCTTATTATGTCCAATAGTTACACTGGCTACAATGTCCTTCAAACCAGGATATAACAGAAGTTAAACGAATATCCGGTCGGAAATCAAAGCGTTTATACAAAGTCCCAGCCAAAACACCAGACAAAACCAATTGATTCTTTCTTTCTTTAAAGTTCAGTTTCAATTACGACCATCCATTTTGAATTTAACGTCTAAGCCTGTCTAACACCACAACTTATTACAATAGTTGGAAAACTTTTATTTAAAACTAAAATTTTCATTGATCTTTTAGCTTAATACGGGATTTGAAGTTTCTAGCTGATTTCACTTATCCCATGAGGTATTTTACGTTCCTTCTGCTTTGTTCTTTGAAATTGGTTTTCTTGAATTTGCTAGTTTTGTAGAATTGAAAGATGAGTACCAAAGGTAGTAATAGAGCTTCGTGATTCGAAGTATTGGTACATTTTAATACAAGTTCCTAGTTGTTTTCCAGATGCAGTGCCCGAGGCATTAATAATGTGACGTTCAAGGTTTGGTTACTAAAATACTGTCAGATAAAAAGGTTGAAGTACCGGGATTCGTGATTATGTTCAATTTGGCGTTAGGCTTATCCCTGTCATATCATGGGATGGGTAAAGCTTAAAGAAATTTAGTATACAAATAGCATCTCCCTGCCTACCCTTTGGGAAATAAAGTGAGTATGTATATTTTTAAATTTTTATCTATATATATAAAAATTAATTGCTGTTCGTTAGTCTCGCTAAAACTGGAGAACGGGTGAACGGATTTATCTTATCTTGGTCTTGAATTATTCGTGGAGGTCTAGAGAAGGTTTAAAAGGTGAGAAAAATTCGAATAATTGCCGGGAAAATCCTCAAAACAGCATTTTTCTATTTCCCATACAAACGTTTTCTAACTAATACGTAGAGTCAATTTGAGCTTTATTGCTATTGTATAAAGTTCACTGTTGTCTAAGCAATGTAGGTGTGTTCCTAACATCAAAGCAGTGTGCGTTGGAGCACAGAATATAATAATGTAATGTAATGTCGCGTTCTGAAACTCAACAAAAGTGATATCGCGGACCCGACTAAATTGAACAGTCACAAAATTCAATATATCATTAGTTATTTGGTTGGCTTCACGATATTATTTCTTTTGTTTTACTTTAAAATGCATGTTTTCGTTATTGACAATTTTGAGCTACTTTTGCATATCTATACTTATAATAAATCTGTAGAGAGGTCAATTCTGTACATGAAATATATTTCCAAAATAACTGGGGTGATTAGGGATCGATACTGATGCCAAAAATGCAATTAAAAAACATCCCGACAAATTGAGCACCTTCTCCATTTTTGAAATCCGAAATCCACGCGGGCGAAGCTGCGGGCGGAAGCTAGTAAATAAATAAAAATAGAAATACACCCAATTAAATCCCATGATTGCGATATTGCACTATAATTGTCATCAGTAACAGAAATTAAAATTAAAATAACTAAACTCAAATGAAATATAAAATATATAAAAGGAAAAAATACAAAACTCTTCAAACTTTTAACTATGTCGATATTACCACGCATCCAAAAGTTTTGTCATTAAAAATATAATTAATGAAATTTCACTCTAAAAATTAAAAAAAAAGTTTATACCTCCCGGGATACGTTCAGGATAATTAGGATACTTGTTAGTAAGCCCGAGGGCTTACTAACAAGTATCCTTATATACGATTCGAGAATCACGTATGTAAGCCATCTTGATTAACGGTAATGACGAGCAGTGTGCGCCGTTCGCTGATGGTAATGATACTCAAACTATAACAAAACTTCAAATATAAAGTACTTAGACTGGTGATAGGTCTCTCATATGTGAGAGTCCACCTAGGTTGGTCCCACCGCAATGTCTATTGCTACCAAGCAGAAATGTAGTCTCTGTTGTGTTCCGATTTCAAGGACATTGTAGCCAGTGTAACTACTGAATATAAGGCTACATATCATGTCTCAGGAGTACGAGTGCAGTGGAATACCAAATACTTTGTAATTCGAGGTATTAGACAGTGTTTCTTCTGTTTATAGGCGATCGTATCGCTTACCATCAGGCGAACGGCAAGCATGTCTCATCATTCAAAGCAATAAAAAGAACTTCTGTGCCCTCATTATCTTGATACCTAGAAATAGGCTACAGAAGCCAGTATCTTAACACAAGAGAACTTGCGCATTACTTTAACAGGAATCTTCAACGTGCTATACATAGTACATACATACAAACATAGAGAATTTACTCTAAAACGAACATATATAATACCTCACTTCTAAACTATCAAAGATTTCACTACACCCAAACCTAACACAAACATTTGCGAGTCGCACAAATATTTGTCTCATTGGATCAAACATGCGTTCAGTGCTGTTTTCACCCGTGTTGCTCCAAACATAAATCATAGCCGATAACAATGATCGCAGCGCGTAAGCTAATTAAATGTTTGTTGCGTTATCGCGATAGTTTGGTAATGAGTAGCGACGGGAATGATATTGATGTTTATTCAGATTATAACAAACTGGCTAGTCTTAGTGATCTGTAAAATATAAGGGAGAAGTCTGAAATTTTTTCGTGATATGGCGATAGGCTCACCCCCTATCACATTATGGAAATACACGGCGAAAAGTAGGTGCACTAGTTGCGCCTCTGGCTACCCTTTCGGGGATAAAAGGCAAGTGTATGAGTAACTAGCTAGTCTTTCGAATAAAATGAAGGTCATTATAAAATATGTTATTTCGTGTTGGTTTATAATATACACGTGTAAGTTTTTAAAAGTATTATTTAGGATATTATTATCATAGAGGATTTAAGCCATCAGGAAAAAACCATATCGTCCCATACCATAAATAAACTTGCCGGAAAATAATACATAAAACATCATGGACCTATTGTAACTTCTTCCCTAGCCTATGAAGATAGTTGAATATAAATTAAAAATATAAACTATATTTCTCAAACAAAAACATTTAAAAAAAGAACACATCTTTTCTAATTCAAAATAAGAACACATTTTTTTCTAATTTCAAATGTAAACCAATGCACTGACGTCATTGTACCCCATTAGCCGGCTAACTCGCATCACAGTTACCCCAACAATAATTTTGACAGGGTGAGTCCGCGTTACACATGCAAATTCACCCTGGGGCAATGAAATATACGACCAATAAATAAACACGGCGAAAGGGGTGAAATTAAATATTCATATGGGGTAGAGATGGGAAGTGTGTCGATAATTGTCATGCAACTCTAATCATTTTTATTATTCATTTCATTACTTTTGTATTCATTTGTTTTTTTTAAATTTATTAATTGCCTCCTGTTCGATAGAAACTTTTGCATACACTCGTTATATACTAACCCCCTTATTTGTAGACGTTTTTTTATCGTTGGATGGAGCATTGCTGTAATAACAAGTCTGTTTCTCAGTTTCTTTTAGCTGACAGCTAGCTATTTATTCAGCTTTGTTTATCTGACAGCCAATTAGATTCAAATTGTATCTCAATATTAGCCAATCACAACGGCCCTATGTCTACGCACTGCGAAGGCTGCCATGCCGTCAGCACTGAGAAACTGACTTGTTATCACAGCAATGTTCCGTCCTTAAATAAATAACGTCTATGAATAAGGGGGTAGTAAATGTATTTCATGAAACCAAGCACTAATACCTATTTCAGTCAAATTATGAGTGATTGGTCCGAAACACACAAATTTCTTAATTAAATTAACACGAGATGAATGCAGCACATACTTCTCTGTTTTATTATAGATATGTTTATCCCGCTAGCATGCATTCATCAGGCTAGACTGCATTCATGAGGTTGAGTGGGCGATACTAGACACACGTTCTCAATTAGTGTGGACGCGGCCTTGTGTACAGCACATTCAAATGTTATTTTACAATAATTGTTGTTATTCATGGCCCCTTTAGTTTTGTGGGTGTATGAAGACTAAACAGGCACGTTTAAAGTTTGATTTCTAGGTTAGGTAACAAATTAATATTTTTAGTTCGAATATCTCGAGCAGTGATTATAAATTAACGCAACTCAAAAAATAATAATATCTTTTATCGATAGCGATGACAACCCTAGCACATCCCAATATCGTAATAGGCAGGCTAAAGAGTGAGGCGACGTGTATAACATCACCAAATTAGCCGAACGATGTGCAATAGCCCTTAGGGCAGCTCAGGGCTGTCACGTAAGTACTATTATATTAAATATATTAGAACTATTTTTTTAAATAAATGTATAATGAGATTCGTCTTTGAACTGGTGGTAAGTCTGACTGTACAAAGGCTATAATTTATATAATATTAAATAGAGTTCTAAATTAAAAAGCTTGAGATGGTCAAACTACACTCACCATATAGAGACGCTAGATTTTTGCCATAATGTTCAGACATTTCACACTGCTAGGTAGCAAACAATAATATGGTAATCAACCTTATTAATCCCTATTACTATATTTAGATCATATTTCCTAATATTTAAGAGTAGTAGTAGTGAGTAGTATTTTTGAATAATTATTTGGTTTACGGATTACCGTTGCCTCTGTGAAAGATCCAGAAAAGTTTTAAAATAAATTAATACTTTTATATTCATTTTAGAAATTAAATATATTACATTAGGCTCTATCTTAGGGCCCCTTTTGTTTACATTGTTTATATCCGATGTTAAAAATTGTTTTCAACATTCTTACATTCTACTTTATGCTGACGATATGAAGGTTCATAAAAAAGTACAAAATATATTTGATACACTGTATTTACAAGAAGATCTCAACAGATTTGAATTGTATTGTATCAAAAATAAGTTAAAACTAAATATTGATAAATGCTTTCACATAACTTTTACACGTCGGCAGTCCATTATAGGTTCGAGCTACAAACTTAACAATCAAAGCATCGCTAAAGTAAATAGTATTAGGGATCTTGGAATTATACAAGACAGCAAACTTTTGTTCGATCAACATGTAGATAATATAGTTAAAAAGCTTCTAAGTCTCTTGGATTTATCATAAGAACAACGGCATGTTTTCGTTCTCTCAAGCCAATTAAAATTTTATACTGCTCGTTCGTGCGCAGCCACTTGGAGTATGCATCTCAAGTTTGGAACCCTCAATACGAGATATATAAGTCTCGTATTGAGAGCGTCCAGATGAAATTCTTACGCTACTTAGATTTTAAGACTAAGCAATGGTCTGATGATTACAACCATCGTTGCAAAAGGTACCATTTTTTGCCGTTGGACCAAAGACGCTGCATTAATGACATTTGCTTATTAATGAACATCGCAAATGGTTCGATTGACTGTCCCGAACTTTTATCAAAATTAACAATGAGAACTAATCAGATTGGATTTCGACAGCGTCCGCTACTGCACGTACCCTTTACAACAACTAACTACAGGCGTAATTCTTTTCTTTTGCGCAGCGCATTAAATTTTAATATGCTTTCACGTGTATCAGACATTGACCTGTTCTGTTCTAAAACCAGCACAGTAAGGCGGCTTCTAGCCAAATTATATTTTGATACTTAATGATTCTTATTAAAATTATATTAATATCTGTAATACCTGTAATACTTCTTATGACTATATAAGTAATACTGTTATTTTTATTATTCTTTTTTTTTGGTTCTTTTTGATATCGATATTTGTATACTCAAATGTGGAGGCTAGTTATTAGCAACTTAATTATACATTGGTGTGACTTAATTTAATGTTATTAGTCTGTAAGCCTTCCTAAAAAATAAATAAATAAATAAATAAATAAATAAATAAACATTGCGCTAATTTTTTAAACCCGCGACAGCCCTACATAACCTAACATGTAAACGTTTTGTGTCGCTTTTATAAATGATATTACACGACGTTTTGTTTGAAATATTACGTCGAGATTGAATTGGAGGCAATCTGGCCGAGATGGGCTGCACATGTACCCCAAATATTTGGGGTATTGAACCAACATTTGGCCCGTTTCAATGGGACATTGTTGGCTTATCGCGTTGGTTACAATGTTGGCCGATTGTTGAGTCTGTTCGCATGTTTTATGTCACATTAGAGTCGTGGTTTATAAAACAACGTTCGTTAGGTGTTTGAGTTTCGAAAATATTTTTATTAACTCACGGCCTTTACGTGAGAATACACGTTTGTATAATGATTAAAATAGCTTATATGTAAATTCAGGTCATGATTTATCAACATTCAAATCCGTTAAATGCTGTAGGTCTCTCATATGTAAGAGTCCGCCTGGGTAGGTACCACCGCAATGTCTTTCTACCGCCAAGCAGCAGTGTGTAGTCACTGATGTGTTCTGGTTTGCAGGACTTTGTAGCCAGTGTAACTACTGGACATAATGAGACTTAACATCTCATGTCTCAGGATGACGAGCGCAGTGGAATACCAAACAATAATTTGTAATTCAAGGTGTTGGTGTTTCTACTGCTTATGGGCGGTCGTATCGCTTACCATCAGTCGAACGGCAAGCTCGTCTCGTCATTCAGTTGCATTAAAATATGCACATTGTCGCCAATGGTAATGACACAATCATTAAATTAGTCTTAAAATGACTGATAATTGCACTGATTTTAATGTCTTTCAATCAAAAACAGTGCTAACCTAATTTGCTGATAAAGCTAAAAATATCAGCGAAGAATTAAATCGTAAACCTCACGATACGCAACCACAAACCAAAGAGATGTATTAGGTAAATACAATGTCATTAAAATGATAATGTAAACACTGGGAGCATAATATTTGTGTAACAGTAAGTATTTACAGAGACAAGATAGTATTATCTACAAATTAGGTGTTGTACACTAGCTTAGGCTCGCGGCTTTCTTTATATAGGGTCGTTTTGACATCGCGTTACTAAATGAAACCACATACTTATATACTTGCAAATAACACTTTACACTAAGTTACTTGAGCCGTAGATGTAAAATAAAAAAGAGTAAGTTTCGAACAAAGTAAATATTAATAAAAAGTAATTTTAATTTTACGCGCGCTTCTGACACTATCACTACTATAAAAGAATTCATTGCAGTGGCAACATCATACTTTCAGACAGAAATACACCCACGTATAAAGCATTTTCGCATTAAACTACAAAATGATCAAAAATTAAAATCAGGATTTTTCTCGAAAATATTCGTAATTAATGGATGATTTTTGACACAGTGTCAGCAAAGGTGAAGACGAGTATGTGGTTTCATTTAGTAACGCAATGTCAAAATGAACTTGTATAACATGTTGTCTATTTGTTATAGTAATGTCAATCCTGTATTATCCTGTAGTCCCGGCAATCAGTTCCACTCTAAAGTAGACTATCGGCGCTTTACATTATATCCTTTCTTTTTGTTATGATACCATAAATTAACTTAGGGTGACGACCGCAGTGGAGTTTCACGCAGTACGTTGTCATTCGAAGGTATTTATGGTGTTTCTACTGTATACACACACAATATCACGCATTTATCCCCGGAGGGGTATGCAGAGGCGCAACCAAGGCACCCAATTTTCGCCAAGTGTGTTCCGTCCCATGATGTAATAGGGGGCGAGCCTATCGCCATATCGGGCTCAAATTCCAGACTCCGGGCTGATACTGAGCAGAAAAACCCAAATTTCTAAACCTAATTTCTCAAGTTTCTACTGTTTATGGGCGGTCGTATTGCTTACCATCAGGCGAACGCCTATTCTTCTTATTAAAGTGTTTGGCATACATTATATATATATGTACTACGTACTAGATCTGGCGTTCCGTACATTCATTTCTTCGGCTCAACTGTACTGTAATCCGTACACCTGACTTTAGTATGATGTCATTATTTACAGCGCGTGGTTATCTACGGAGTGACGTTCATAATATAAGAACTCGAGTCTAAGTGTAAACCTGGATGTGAATAAATCTATTAACCAAATAAGTACAATTATTAAGTGAATAAATAGGTTATAACAGTGACTTTTGGGTGCCATTTTATTTCAGATTTTGAACTAATAGTTGACGTATATTTTATAGACGTTCGTGTCTATAAAATATACGTCAATGTTGGCATATTAATATTAATATTATTAGTTGAATGTCACGGACCGTTTGTGTAAGTTGTCGGTTCCGGCGAGCGCAGGAACTGTTAAATATAGCTCTAAAGCGCCGTAAACAGCGAATATGAACAGCGTTTACTCATTGAAACCTATTTATTGTACTACTAGACTTCGCTCATGGCTGCGCTTGCGCAGTGATCTTCGGAATAAATAGCCTATGGGTTAATTCAGGACATAGTTTCTATGTATGCCAAATTCAACCGAAAGCATTTTTTTTTACATTTATAACATTAGTTAAATATATTTTAAGTTTATACCTTTTAGTAGGAGGTGTGGAATGAATATTTGCATAAAGAACCAAATGAACTTTGTACCCCATTATTCAATATCGATCTTTATTTACATCGAGTAAACTATTTCCATTATATTGTAAAGATTAGTTTAGAAATATGATGCACCAGATTATTACTAATTCAACTCCATGCGACCAGTCTTTTTAACAATGAGCAGATGAGATGTTAAAGTCAGTAGAATATAGACCTAATATAGTGTAAGTGTATAGGCTTTAGTCCACCGTGGTGGATTTTTTTTTCATTGAGAAAATTCTCTTGGATCTGTATGACGGATTTTTACCGACTAAAAGCCCCATGGTAGTCACCATCAGCACTATAAAATGACTCTGGGACCTCAAACCGAACTTGCCGAAGCAATTCCAGTGCTAGCATTTTAAGCCACGACTCGGGGGACCACCATAATGGCCTGGTGTGACCCGAATACACATATCGTTAAAAATCTTTAGGGAGGTTTCTCAGGTATGTAGGTCCCCCCCCCCTTGACCATGAAGGCTGTAAAGTCTTCGAAACGTCGGGAAAAAACTAAAATATAAAAAACAGAGATAGAATCCGAAAAGTAGGTGAATGTCAAGGTTTCCTCACAATGATTTCCTTCGCCGTTAAGACAAGCTATAGTTGTTAATTAACAATACTGAGTAATTTTTCCGGGTTTGCACGATGATGTTGTGCCTTTATCCCAATGGGATAGGCAGAGGTGCAACTATGGCACCAACTTTTTGTGGTGTGTTCCATCCTATGATGCGATAGGTGAGTCTATCGCCATATCGGGCACAAGTTCCAGAATCCAGGCTGATATAATAATAATATATAATATCAGCCCTGTATTATATACTTGCCCACTACTGAGCACGGGCCTCCTCTACTACTGCGAGGGATCCAGGCTGATACTGAGTAGAAAAACACTATCATTTTCCCCGACTCGGGATTCAAAGCCGGAATCTCAAAGCGGTGATCCTACCGCGCAACTACAACACCGAGGAACACGACAATATTTGTCAAACATAGACATTGCGGCAGTATAATAATAATAATATCAACTCTGTATTATATACTTGCCCACTGCTGAGCACGGGCCTCCTCTACTACTGAGAGGGATTAGGCTTTAGTCCACCACGCTGGCCTAGTGCGGATTGGTAGACTTCACACACCTTCGAAATTCCTATAGAGAACTTCTCAGATGTGCAGGTTTCCTCACGATGTTTTCCTTCACCGTTAAAGCGAACGATAAATTCACAAAGAATACACACATGATTTTTAGAAAAGTCAGAGGTGTGTGCCCTTGGGATTTGAACCTGCGGACATTCGTCTCGGCAGTCCGTTCCACACCCAACTAGGCTATCGCAGCTTCCGCTTTGCGGCGGTATACCCGACAATAAATTTAAATTCAAATATTTAGTGAAAAAAGACTTTTGAAAACATTTTTAAATCGTCATGAATCTACCACTTCGAAACATGAAAGATAAAGAAGTAAAGAAAGTAAGATTGTTCTTAACCTCTTAACCTTTCTTAGCTGTAAAGACGCGCTACAAGAAAAACCCTCAACAACATGATTTGTCAAAATAATACAATATCACATAAAGGCGAAGGTTTGGTATGTAAATGTTACTTTACATTTGTGCTGACTGAATTCTCTGTAGTAATGAGAGCTTGCACAATACGTGGTCTCGCGACGGTCCCTCGGCCGCTTTCTATCCGTGCCGCTCGTACGGTCATATTGATGTTCTGCTTACATCCTACAGTTAGGTTCAGTGCAAACATTTGTAAACTAGAATATTCTATATTCAAATATAAGTAAACGGAACGGTTTTGCAAGATATTGAAGATATTTATGTTATAACAGAAAAATGAGCAAAGGTATTTATAATTTCTTTTGATTTAAAGAAAATTCTGATTCCTTCCCTACTTCTCCTTATTTTAAAACAATACCCTTCGCGGCTGTCTGTCTTCATACATTACAGATAACCTTAAACATTACAGATTTCTATGAAAAAATGAAATATATTATAACATTATTTAATAAAATAACGTAACAATGAACATTTCAAAACATCAGTCAGAAACAATATAGTCCTTATTTTGTGAACTGCAAAATACGCAGTTTGCAAATATTATCAACAGTGAAAACAAATATTGAGTGGACAAATTTTAAGACAATTGAGAAATTTGCATTTCAGAATTCATCGCATAGAAAGAAAAAATACTATCTTTCAGGGCTTGCAAAGCACGCCGAGTTCGCAAGCAGCCTACAGAGCAAATAGCACAAAACGCAGCGAAAGTTATTCAGCAGTACTAGCATGCTATAAATACTTTAACTACCTCGTGCTTGTCGCCGAGGAAACATCCTGAGATCAAAGCAAGCGCACCACATGTGCTTTGACACTCGGCCGGGGTATACATAAGCACACGCTTTTATCAAGAGGGATAGGCAGAGGGAGTGATTGCAGTCGTGGTTCAAACTTCAAACTCCGACTGTTCAAGCCGTCACAACAGGCATTAACAATCTAACTAGTTAAAAATTGGAAAACTCGAAACTTTTGCATATTAATAAGAAATGACTGCCTCGGTGGCGTAGTTGTACTGCATGCGCGGTATAGCGCTCTGAAGTCCTGGGTTCGAATTCCGGGTTGGGCAAAATGATATTTGGGTTTTTCCTGCTCAATATCAGCCCGGAGTCTGGCATTTGTGCCCGATATGGCGATAGGCTCGCCCCCTATCACATCGTGGGACAGAACACACTTGACGAATAGTGGGTGCCCTGGTTGCGCCTCTGCATACCCCCTATGGGATAAATGCGTGATGTGTGCTTATTTGTTTTTGTTTTAATAAGAAGCTTATTATTTTTGATTTCCGCTTAAACAAATCAAAGTTAACTTTGCGTGTGCGTAATTTGAAAAGATTTTCTAATCAATTAAAATTAATCTCATTGATGTTAAAAATCACCTCTAGTATCGATTATTATGTATTGCCGGTACCACAAGAGGCGGTAATGTTTTGATATATTTTTGAGTTTATATCTAATCGCAATATAATATCAATTAATAAATAGATTTTTTATAGAGCTGAAATTCATATAAGCTGCTAGTAGGCTGAAAGATTTTGCAAAGAAACCGAATGCAATGTCAGCTGTTCAGTTATATGACTGAGAAATATACTTTTGCATTTACAATATATGGATTATTAATATTTAAAAATACCACACCACTTATAAATTGATAAATCGATGTTTTCTCCAACTAATCGATATGCATTACCAGTAATCGAGGCATCGCATTCGAATCAGTACTTGTCGGGTGTCAAAAAATTCGTAGAATTTTCTATTATACCTTGATTGATTTAGTAGCGGATGGAAACTATGAAATATAATGTTATTTATGGATAACATAAATCCTATTTTTTGTTTCTAAACACATGTCAAACAATGCAAAGGAAAATGTAAACAAGTGCATTATTTTTGTTTAGGGAAACTCTATTTTTGGCTGTGTGCTTATTTCTTGAATGCAGTTCAAATAGTGTTGTGTATTAGTGTTTTTTTTTTTATTTAAAACGCACGAAATTATTGCCTATAGTCGGCTGCATGTTAAGTCACAAGAAAAATAATTGACATTAAGAAAGTATTTGTTGCAAAATCTTTTGCTTAGCATAATAATAATTTAAAAGGTTAATAAAACAATTACTTTGAAAAAAAGTAATTGTTTTATTAACCTTTTAAATTATGAAACGATTACTATTTAAAAAAAATCATAGTAGTGATTTAAAAAAAAGCGCCGTCAAATGACTGATATCGGTCGCCAGAATTATACCGACATTGCTTAGCGATACTCAAATATTGAGCAATTGCACATTGACGCCAATTGTAATTAATGCTAATTATAACTATACGTTATTGGATGGAAATATATATATTAAAATGAATAACATATACGCTTGACTTAGAAACTCTTTGAAAATGATAGAACCATAGACATACTTGTTTACAAGAGTCTTAGAGTAAAAGAGACGGAGTGGTAGATGTCTTGAAAAAATGAGTCTAGCAGTTTTCGTCAGTTATTAGTATGAATCCAAGACTAAAAGATCTGCTCGCTTACAGAATTTTTATACGAATGGACAGCAAAATAATGGCTTATATAGTTTCATTGTGCCTTTTATCTCCTTGATTTACATCTTTTGTTTACTAGTACTATAGTTCTTTTTGTTTTTACCTTGATATATTGCATACAAGGAATGCTATGAACCACTTTAAGTGCTAAATAACTTTTAACCCGAGCATAAATATGTGTAATGATGGTGTTTTTTTTATCTGGTAAAGTATAAACAAATTAGAAACCATAAAAAATACAGAGTATCTGATTTAAGAATCATTGGGAAAAAAAGAAAAATCAGTTTTGCCAGAATTTTTTTGTCAACAGTGAGTTGTCCATAAAAAATAGTCAAATTATATTTTTTATACGAAACGACTAAGTGTTACCGAAAGACCATTTCATTGTACCCGAAAGAACTAAAGCAGCAAAGTTGGTCAAATTTAATATTTTTTTACGACTTACTAAACAGGCATTATAATGTCTAATGACGAGCTTTGCTGTATTTAGGTATTTATTTATTTACTACCAGGTTATCCATCTACCCATTTACCGACCCTATGCTTCGTCAAGTAACTAACAATGATTCCAATTAGGTATCTATACTGAAAATCTCATCGAGAATATCAAATTTTATAGACTATAGAAAGTATACCTATATATGTATACCTATTATAATAATATCTATAGGTTAATACGTTTTTTTACCCCTTTTCAAGCACATTACACGCACAGATGTGTGATTTTTGGCATGATTAAAGTTAAATAGAGGAGTACAGAAAATGTGTTATAAATATATTAAATTTGACGGTCGAACTTCGATCATTGATCGTCCACTAATCGAAATAAATTGCTAATATTAAGATAAAACTGCATTTACTGTGTTCGAAAAAGGTTATTGTTAAAAAGAAATACAACTGCTTTTGTAATTTATAATTGATAATAATAACTGTCATTACGTCATTGGACCGGTATTCTAACTCAAATTAAGATTTTAAAAATAATCTTTATGATAATTGGTCTGTCTGTTCTAAAATAAGGAATCATGCTAGCTGATTGTAAAGAAAGGACTCCCAATGATGAGATTTTTAGGGAAAGAGTCATGAACCATTTTACCTATGTTAAAATAATCTGTAAAAGACCACTAAAGCAAGGTTAGAAATGTTCAAATTAAGTTGAAAATCGTCTCATACGCAGAGGCCCGTTGCAGAAAACAACGTTTTGTATGTTTTTTAACAACCGAAACGGGGCACAAAGAAATGGCATATATTTCCGTTCCGATAACATTTATCAAAGGTTAACAAAACGAGTTTTTATATCTTTAGGAATATATGCAAATAATTTTTTTATTGAACATTTTGAGAGCAATTTCTCAATTTGAATCAGTATTGGTTTAAATTTGGTAAATAGAAAAAACAACATAAATAAATGTAAAGCAAAGTTTTGACAAGTTCTTCCAGAAATTGATTGCGCAAGAGTTTTCTGATGCGTTTACACTAGCGACAATATTTCAATAATTGCGACTCGCCGAAGTTCCTCAACCTCAAAATTTTAAGAAGTCAACTTATCTTGCCATGACAAAATCGCTTGTGAAAATAAATAAGTTTCCTTAATCTAAACCCCGCTTATGTTAGGCTCAACCAAAGTTGAATCTCAGTTCATTATCTATTTGATCAAACAATAAATAAACAACTTAATGTGTATTCAAAATGCATCTTTAAGATAAAGACACGTAAATGTTTTTGCAATTCCGGGTTTCTATCGTGGACGCCAGAGTTACTTTAATTGCTCAAGCATTGACTCGGCGATGCACGGTCTAATACATAATTTAAATAACTAGTTACATCTTCATTCTCTACCTGGCGGTTGTTCTAGTGTTCCCAAGTTTGTATGTTATATTCTTAGTGATTTAGAAATGTAATTTTAGTTTTTAATAGTTGACATAGCGTTGGTTTTTGAATATCGAAGACATATTTAGAATTTATTCAAAAAACTTTTTTATTTTTTCCATTCGTAAATCGTTGTTTGTCGGTCAAATACGGTAAACTTAGGGCTATTAAATTAATAAAAACTTATTGAAGTAGTTTATAATAACTTACCACCAATTGCCCACAACTGCTTGTACCAGTAAAAGCAGGGAGCACAAAACTTTCCAAAGAAGCCTCATTGTACTCAAAATATTTGACAAAGGTCACTATTTAAACATCCTCTCGATCACTTAAAAGTTAAACACCAAGTGCACTCCACATCTTAAACTTCCAAAATAACGAACCAAACAGTAATGGAAACCGCAAAATAACAAAAAAAATCAAAACAATAACCACAGAACCGAACAATAACAAAACAATCACAATAAAAAAATGTGCAAACGGAAAAAACACGAAAAATGAAAAACTTTTTTAAACAAACTTTTTTCGAAATTCAAATTTTGATAAGTGTATCGCGGACGTAACTCATAATAGAGGTCGGTGGTAAAATAGAAGTTTTAGTTTCGATGTTCTTCCGAGAAACAATTTAGCAACGCGCGGGAGCGTCGACGCACGTTCCGACCGCGCGCATTGAAACTCAAAACCAGACTGGCTACTCCGTCTGTAAGTATTCCATATTCTCAGTAAGGGGAAGGGTCGCATCGGAGGGCGTGTGCAACATTGCACTGTTCCTAAACCCTTATTGACTCCGACAATGCGAACGAAATGCTGCCGCGAAATGTCATACCTTCGGGTTCGCGCACACTCGCGACTTCAACTCTCATTACAAAAATATACACACGGACAATAAATTAACGTATTATGTTGTCGTCTTGTGCCTTTAATGCGCAAAAATATTAACGAATTGATTTGATGGAAATGGATTTTAATCTTATTGATGTTGACGTAAGTGCTTAAGACGTATGATTTATGAACGAAATCGCGAATAATAATATGCATCATGCTTAGGTGAGCGTGTGTGTGTTTAATCATTATAAATATTACGACGTAATTTGTTTAAGAATTTATGATAGGGCTTTTGATTATAGATATACGGATATTATGCGTGGCAGAGGCAGGTTCTATAGGAGTTAATGCCGCTAAGTTAATTGGGTTTCTGGATTAAATAATTTAATGATACGCGGATTGAACATTAGCGAGTATTGGAGCAAAAATAGTATTGCATATTTGAAGGAAAGAGCCTTACCAATATCTTAACCAACTACTTACTTTTCATTAGCAAAAGATACAAAAATAGCATGGCTTCCGGCTTATATGAAAAACGCCACTATTAAATCGGCACTTTTTCCAATTGTATGCATCGACTGGTAATACCATTGTCATACAAAAAGCCGACGCAACAGTTTGCGTTTTGCACTCAGTACGTTTACTGAGATCCTAAAAGACAAATACGTTGTTTTAAATCATCGACCGTCACGCATTTATTGGAAAAAGTATTAAAAAAAGAACAACATTGTATCATAATTTTACCGCTAGCTTTTGGCGGCAAATCTGTATTAGATACGATAGAAAATCACATCCCAAATAATACAATTATTTTATAATAAAGAGTATTGTAGTTTCAGGTGGTTAATACCACCGCTTCGTCTATATACTAATCAGCACCTTGCTACATGTTGTGGATATTGAAAATAGTAATACTCGAAGAGCGAAGATCAACGCTATAAAGCCCTGTAAAGTCACGTGCGTTGTACTTCTGTTTATTAAAAATAAATTTAATCTATTTTTCGAATTTTATCGCGGTTTTTATATTTTAATTTTGTTTTAAAAGAGAAAAATAACATATTAAAACAGCGATGAAATCCGATGTTTTTTTAATTTTAATGTCTAACATTCGCGTAAACATAAGAAATCATTATGTTTATTGACAGCTGACGTTTATCATCTAGCGAGTAACTTGCTCTCAACATTATACTATAATGTACTCGATTCATTCGACTACCACGAGGCTATTTATTTATACTGGCACACACAAAAAATCCACTGCATCTGATGGTAAGTGGTGTCCAGATAGAGTATCGGACGAGAAATGAGTATCCCTCAAGCGACAAAAGCGACCTGTTTGATATATACAGGCTGATCCCGGATGACACTTACGTGGGCTATTATGACGGGCCAAGAGCGTCGCCAGCCGATGGCCCAGAGGTGGCTAGTTGATATGAGAAAAGTATAAATGGTAGGTAAAGTCGAGATCACACGTTCCTCCCTCACTCACCCTCTCCTGCTTTATCAATAACATAGAGCAGAGAGTAATTAAGCGTACGGGAATGTTCGATCAAGCAAGTCCAGTCAACTTAGGACGTTGGTTGCTTTACATTTGGCAACTTTTTTAGAATCTCTAGGGGGGGCAGTTGCCCTTCTCCCCCTTGGCGACGTCCTTGTGACGGGCTTTACACCTCATGTACAATGGACGGCGGATACAATGATCCTACCACCAGCAATTCTACCGTGGTCATCGAGAGGGTAGTAAGAAACGGGGGTACTGCTTTATTACATGATTAACTAGATTATCTTATCATTCTTACTGCTGTTTATCTAACAAGAAAATGCATTTATAATTTACGCATATGTATGAAATCTTTATGAAGTTTTTTTAAAGTACATTTCAAATTATTAATAAAAAAAATGGCCGCCGTTGACTTGCTCTCTCGATTACCACGGAAGGATTCTAAAAACCGTCATAATAACTCTTATTGATAGACATTATATTTCGATGTTACTATTACTATTACTTTACCTTAAATCTTTTATGAAAAGGTAACATTTAATTAAGTCGTAAAAAATATATTTCTTTAATGTCCCTTCAGAATCAGAATTAAACGTTCGGTTTAAGACCAAATACTTAAGATTCTGCAGGAAATGGCACCGCATTCCTCGCAAGACTCAACTCTTAATTTCTTCACAATAAGGTTCAGTTTTATTAACATCGGCTTATTACAAGGCGTTGCAGAAACTAATTTAAAATCTGCTATATTAGTCATTATGTCAATACCAATAAAGCACACAATCCATCGACGAAACCCGTTGCAAATTCTGAACGACTGTTTTATTTTTTAACATTCTTAGGCTGAGATCTACTAAGTAATTGCGGCTTAAGTCTTATTCAAAGTAAAAATAGTAAAGAAATCAATATCATGATATTTTTTTAATATCAAGAATGTCCTATAAATTTTAAAATATTACTACAAAAATGCCAATTTTCGATAAAGAGACCCGTGAAACATAATTCTTTGGTGTTATTTTGTTAAGGGCTAACCCGAAATTATGTTATAGAACTCATCCTTATGTCTTAAAAAATAAGGGTTAAATTACAACGCTATACTGGATCCCTTCGCCAAGCTACACAATCGGTCGGTGTGCTTGATCTGGCAATTACAGTTTTAACATCATAGTGGGAACAAAATGGCTGACAGGTAAGCTCTATTGTTGTTTTTGTCGCCATTTTTTCATAGCCCTTCGAAATTCAAAAACTTTTACGCGGCGGTTAATAAAGTTTGCAAAGTGATAAAAACTTCTTGCGTTATTTTTAATTGATTTTTTTTACGTATTTTTGCAGTAGTTTCTTGGAATAGACATTATAATGAGAAACATAAAAGATTTTTATAAATTTTAAGCCAACTTTTCTTGTCTAATTCCCTCTTCAATCTAGAATCAATGCAACAGACTTTTTCACACATATTGAAGCTATGGCTGCCTCGGTGGCGTAGTTGTACTGCATGCGCGGTACGGCAGCTTTGAGGTCTTGGGTTCGAATCCCGGGTCAAGTAAGATGATATTTGGGTTGCACAATATAAGCCCGGAGTCTAGAATTTGTGTCCTATTTGGCGATAGGCTCGCCCCCTATCACATCATGGGACGAAACACACATGGCGAAAACTCGGTTCGATGACTCCGCCTCTGCATACCGCTTCGGGCATAATTGCGTGATGTTTGTTTATTTTTGAAGTAATGATATTAAGGGTTAGTTTTTATCTCCCGCCTGCTTGACGACAAGGCCTCTAAGGATCTAAACCGGAAGAAGAACTCAAGCTTTCCCAATGCATAGACCAGTCTCTAACTATGGACTAAACTACATTCAATCAGAAATGATTTGCATATTTAGGATGAGAGACCTATAAAAAAAATGTACGGTTATAAAAATCTCTGTATTAAATGATGAGAATCTAAAGTTACGTTATAATCGGAAATGGCAGTGACGAAACGTCCATATAAGCTGATTCCTACCGGCTTCCCTTTTAGGTTTATTTACGTGTGTCTAAGTTTTTGTTTTCTTTTAAATTGGTTGCCATATGTTAGTTAAGGCAATTATTTTTTTACTCGGGTTACCTTTTAAAAAATTTCTCCTTTCGCAACTGGGAAATGGAGTTATATATTTTAGACTAGGTCTCTTTAATTTGATTATTGCTACGTGCCTGACAATAAACCTTTGGGTATTCCTTCCAGGCAAACGAAGGAATAAAGTGTTGGTCGACCTGGAATTCTTTAGACCGCTACTTGCTAAACCAAAATTCTGTACTATTATGAAGAGTCAATATAACCTAACTATTTTTTAGAAACTATTTGAAATCCATAATATATGTAGAAAAAGATAGACATATTTTTCAATATATTATTTGGTGTTTAAAATGTGGTTATCGTGTCTTTAATTTCGTGATGAAAATTATGCAAAAAATTATGATTTCGTACATCTCTTGCACATATAATTTTAATTTGCAACCATCGCTATTATATCGACAATCTAATAAGGAATATTTTGGTAGTACACAATATTAAATAACACCATTTTTTTTTTTTTAATTCTGAGTATTCCCGTCTGTAACTCGAGCGCCGTCAAATATGAAACAAAATGTTCAAGGCTGTTTACTCGGGAAGAGTTCTTTATAATTTATACCAGTCTTGTAGTATATATTATCCCACAGCTGGGCAGGGGAGTTCTACTAAATCTTACGGGGGGGGGGGGGGGCTCAATAAAATAAAATATTTATCACGTAGGTGAACTAAGTTGCGCATATGATACGTCAAAATAATTTATAAAACTAATTATTATTATTTCTGAATAACACTCCAGATCAATTAATATATAGCTAAAGACATTTTAAATTAGGGATAAAATTCTTATACAAGGCATAAGGTAAAACAAAGTAGCCAGCTTGGGTTGGCAAGTAGGGGGAAATAAAAGGCTAAATAGTCGCGATCCTCACCGATGAGGAACGAGCCCTTTGTTTAGGCCTTACCCAACGCCGTCTTAGTAGTGCGAATTCAAAATTCTTAGCAGTATAAAAGAAGTGCAATGACAGTTTCAAGGCTCCAATAGTTGAGAATAGTTGGTTCAATTTGCAGCCATTGTACCAATCTACGGCGCGAGTAAAGCCAATCTAAATCGGTTCGCACCATTATTTCATTAGTGGAAATATTTCTGTTATTGTGTCATACGTTTTACTCGACTGCGAAGAGGTTATGATTTCAGTATTAGTTATAAGTACTTTGTACTATTCATGCCAGTTAATATAAGACCAAAAAATGGTATCAAGACGGACAAGGTTTTTAGTTATCCCGCGGTCACTACGAAACTGAACATCGGTTCAAACATGGCGCGAACTTACTATGTCAATGTCAATCTGGTTTTTATTAAAAACATTTAAGGTGGTAGGTCTCTCATACGTGAGAGTCCGCCTGGGTAGGTGTCTACGCAATGTCTATTTCTGCTGCCAAGTAAGTGTGGAGTCACTGTTGTATTCCGGTTTGAAGGACGTTATGGCCAGTGTAACTACTGAATATAATAAGACTCAACACCTCATGTCTCAGGATGGCGAGCGCAGTGGAATACCAAACAATACTTTGTAATTCAAGGTTTTGGTGTTTCTACTGTTTATGGGCGGTCGTATTGCTAACCATCAGGCGAACAGCAAGCTCTTCTCGTCATTCAAAGCAATAAAAAAATGTACTAAATTGCTCACTAATAATACATATTGTTACTAATTATAACCATTTTTTCATCACCAAATGAATATCATGAAAAACGACGAACGAAAGCAAATTATCTCGTCACAAATCACATAAACAAATGATGAAATGTCATTACGGGGATATAATATAAGTTTGCAAACCGTTTACCGCGCACAGCGCAGACGGGCTAACGGCAAACAATAACATAAAAGAATCGATACATAAAAATGAATAATCTGAAAATGCCTTTAATACATTGATTGGTTCAGCTTAGAATGTGTTAGACGCGGCAATATTACTAATATAAATGTCCTTCTTTGGGAACATACTTCATTTAAATGTGAATTATGAAATTGATGATAAATTTGAATGACCTATCACATGTTCGAAAATGTCTTTTAGTGATACTATTAGTAGGGTATATAATAATATTCTTTTAGTAAAAGAATTATATACACATTATGTAACGTCTAATTGTGATTTTTTTTTTGTTATATTCTTTTCAAAACAAAAAATTATCAATTTTGTGAATGGCGATAAGCTTGCTTCCATCACATCAAGAGACGGAATACACATGTCCGCGAGTGGATGCACTGTTTTTACCTCTTCCTAGTCCTTTCGGGATAAAAAACAAACGTTAATTAACTTAAATTAAGTTAAACAGAAATTTTGTTTTTTTATGTATTCGAATATCGAATTTCCAATAGTTTCCCGCCAACTCTATCTGCCAGTGTGTCTATGCTCCAAGTTAATACGTTCCTGTTATTAGGAATATAATAAGTCGGCATATTCCGTGCTCAGCCAGTTTGCTAGATACAATCTCTAGCTATTTTTATTTTATTCATAGAGAAGGAATCTTTATTCTTTTGTTTACCCTGTCTCTACAGAGGTCGCCACTGTCGCAATGAGGTCGTAATACCCGGAGTAGATAGCACAGTGACGTAACTCCAGTATTCTATTTTTCTAATTTAAATAATTTGTTAATAAATATTGTGACATTATTAGTGTATTTTGCATTTAAGTTTTAGAGAGTATTATAAAAATTGGTTGGTTTAATAAGTTGATTGTTTTACATAAAACATGACTAATTCAATGAATTTAAATTATATATTCTAAAATATAACTTATAGATTCAGGTCTGTGCTCCTTACTGATCGGGGTGTAGCTAAAGTATGCAAAAATGCGTATATTTAGGTTTAAAGGTAGATATAGCGATTTATAACAAATACCGTCCAGTGGGTTACTTGAGGGATCACCCATAAATACAGGCTGGAAAACCATGAATGCACTGTCTTATATGAAATATTGAGTAAACGGATGTATAGGGCTCCAAAAATCTCTATGAAATGCCGATTGCAATTGAAACTGTCATTCTACCAACGTCGAGCGAGTCATGCTGACAAATATTAAGTTTATTGTTTGGTTGTACACTAAAAAATAATAAGCATTCGTATTTTATTGCTTTGAATGACGAGACGAGCTTGCCGTTCCTCTGATGGTAAGCGATACGACCGCCCATAAACAGTAATAACACCATCCAACACCTCAAATTACAAAGTATTGTTTGGTATTCCACTGCGCTCGCCATCCTGAGACATAGATTAAGTGTCATTATGTCCAGTAGATGCACTAGCCACAATGTCCTTCAAACCGGAACACTACAGAGGCTACACACTGCTACTCGGCGGCAGGAATAAACATTGCGGTGATACCTATCCAGGCGGACTCGCATATATGAGAGACCTACCACCAGTAAATTTTAAAGCTAAAAACTCAACTGTGCTGGTCACGTCTGTCGTATACCTGACTAGTTTTGGGTCAAGATTGCTAGTTTATGAAACCCTGGCAATAGTCGTAAGCGTCAATGTAAACGAATTGGCATCATTTAAAGATCAGAGGTTCACTATATGCAGGATCGTGATTCACGATATAGGACAATACAATAAAATTAAACTATTTTTCGGATTTTATCGCGGTTTTAATATTTTAGTTTTCTCCCGACGTTTCGAAGATTTTGCAGCCTTCATGGTCACGGGAGGGTTTCACTGTGAGCTCATTCTGCGTAGATCGGACAACCAACAGCTAAAAACTTAAAAGTTGTATATTTGTAAAATGTAGGTAGATATTGTAACTTTGACTTTGCGGATGAACAACACCTCAGTCCCCCCGTTACCATGAAGGCTGCAAAGTCTTCGAAACGTCGGGAGAAAACTAAAATATTAAAACCGCGATAAAATCCGAAAAATAGTTTAATTTTAATGTCTAACACTCGCGTAAACATAAGAAATCATTAGGACAAAACAATTTCATACCCAGAAATCTTCAGTTCTTTACTTAAACATTTCTTCAACCCTGCTCCTAATTACCATGTTTGTCATATGATAGCACATTTTCAGCCTGTTAGTGGAGAACGGTAAAAACATGAAAAGGGCTTTGTTTCCGACCAATGTGGGTCAATTTAGACCCTGCAATAGGCACTTAAGGCGTTTAGAGGTCACTAAATAACAAGGTGTAAAATGGGCAGCAATTTAACGTGTTAAGTAAAGAAAAATGTTTCAGCTTTGACTGCAAATTGCAGAGGCCGGGCTGGCATATTATGGAGTAATTTTTACAACTTTTTTATTTTTAATTTTTATTCCAAACACCAAATACTATATGACTACTGTATGCAGCTTTAGGTATGTAAACACAGCATACCTAAATTAAGATCACATTTATAATTTACTACCATCGACATATATGCACTACGTACTAGATAAGGCGTTCCGAACATTCACTGTGTTCAACTAAATTGAACTGTTATCCATTCAAACTGATTTTAGTATGGTGTCAATATTGTTGCTTGTGGTTTTGTACGGACTACGGAGTGGTGCTCATAATATAAAACGCGAGTCTAAGTGTAAACCTGGATTTGAATAAATAATATTAGTCAAATAAGTAATATTAATATTAGTCAAATAAATTATTTGTTGTTCAAGTGAATAAATTACGTATAACAGCGACGTTTTGGTTGTCATTTTAGTTCAGATTTTGAACAAATAGTTTATATGGATGTTCGTGTGTATAAAACATACGTCAATGTTTACTACTATCACACGGAATATACGTAGGTAATTATGATGAATTATAGTAATATGTGAGTTTTTTGCTCAGTATCAGCTCGGAGTCTGCAATTTGTACCCGATATGGCGACAGGCTTGCCCCCTATCAGTTATCATGGGACGAAATACACTTAGCGAGAAGTGGATGCCTTGGTTGCGCCTCTGCATACCCCTTCGGGGATAAATGCGTGATGTGTGTATTTTAGTTTTTATGAAGTTTGTCTCTTATTCTATGATCACATTTACATCTACAGATAGTGGCCACTATATACAAGGTGTTAAAACCTGCCATAGCGGAGCACATAAGTGTGTCGCGTTCCGAGATCAGCCTGTATATCCGGTTCCTACAGGCCCGCATTATTGTGTCAACTGCCGAGGGGTAATTCTAAAAAACATACATTAATATACGCTATATATTAATATAAATAGTTTCCGACCAAATTTTCATTGGCTTCACCAACGATTTCAACAGCAATTTTGTGAAAATTATGACGTTTGTATTATAACAAGAGTTATAATTTTTGCTTTAGCGAGGTTTGCTTTATTACCTTTCTTCTAGCTCTTAGTTTTACTTTTACTGTTCATAAAAAAAGCTGCCCGTTCGTCAGGCAAAAACTATTTCGCAAACTCACATTAGTAAGTTAAAAATGTGGCACACCGTACAATGGTAAACGAAACATCTGACATAAATGGCGCCATATTGTTTTACGCATTTGAAATTGTTCGGCGCGGTCTGGCGCGAACGTCAGCCCGCACCGGCCCAAATAATAACACAGCTTGGGTAAACTGGCAACGTTTATACTACGCGTTGGACTGGGGCCGAGTCGATGTCGATAGATCACTGGTGGTACGATATTGCATCCGCCTGAATAGCGACTACCGTACACAAGGTGGAAAACCCGCCACAGTGTTCCCAGTAAATGTGGCCTTGTATCAGCCTGTGTATATCCGTTGTCAAACAGATCGGTATAATTGTGTCGACTGCCGAGGGGTCATGATCTCTCACCAGTCAACTCTGTTAGGCCCCACTCTACTTACCATCAGGTGCAGCAGGGCAGGGGTTATCAGGTCTCGTCAGTCGACCCTCAATCTGGACCCCATTCAGCGTATCATCAATATCACTTTGTTGTGCCAGTATAGGAAACGACAGCGGCATAATCGTAAACATGAAGTTTAGAGCCTTTCAGTTCTCTACGAAACAAAAAATCGAGATTGCATGTTCAATTAAATTTCAAAACATCGACATTATTAGACTCCGCTTCGTTCCATCACTGAACTTTATTTATTTATCAAAATACTGGCTTGTATCAGCGGTCAATCATCACTCAGTTCGGCTGTCAGTCAACGGTTCGCGCCAGAACCATCTGTCTTTATAAAACGTGTGTAAACTTTAACGTCATTATTGTAAGTTTTTAGTGCATATTAATATGTTTACCTCCATAAAACCGCGCTTAATTTACGACAGTAATAAAAAGCCAAAAGTAATACTTCTTGCGGTGAAATTCTTGTGGATGGAATGACGTGTTCTCGTATGTTAGTGTTGATTGGCAGTGTTTGACGTAAAGTATTATAATAGAGAAGTTCAACTGTCAAGTGGATATTCGAGTACGGCGCGGTGTCGATACGGTGTGCCTAGAATTGAAGTGCGAGGAATCGAATTTATAGTTATTGAGTTGTATAATAAATGTATAGCAGACTAGCTTTTGTTCGCGGCTACGTCTGCGTGAAGGAGTTTACCGGGATAATTTTTTTCTGACTTACTTGATATGTGTCGTTATATTATGACCAAATTACACAAAATCATTATAAATTTTATTCTTTATGTTATTCTGATGTATAACCGATATTACTGTAAAGTTTTATTCAAATCCGTTCAGAAGTTTTTTCGTGAAAGAGGAACAAACATACATACAGCCTCACACACTTTCGTATTTATAATATTAGTAAGATTAATCCGACGACCCCCTTCGTGGCCCCTATTAGTCGCCTCTTACGACAGGCAGGGGATACCGTGGTGGAATTCTCCAAACGCCCCCATTCCACAGGGCGGGAGACGCCGGTCAGTCGTCCACCCGGCGCCTCCTACGTCTCCTCTGACGGCGGGAGGGATCCTCCCTTCTCGATCCCTCTCGGCACTCTCCTTCTGCGAGAGGACCACCTCGCAGAAGTGGGCCACCGCACGCCAGGCCTCCCGACTGCCGACCATGGAGGCGACCACGGCTGGCAGCGAAAGATCTCCTCCGACGACTGAAACGAGAGCGCTGCGCTCCTCGACCCAGGCTGGGCAAGACTCCAACGTGTGTTGGGCCGTATCCCGCGGGCAGTTGCCACAATGGTGACACACGGCGCTTACTTCTGTGCCTACTATTTTCCACAGGAAGCAACCATGCCCGGTGAGGACCTGCGTAAGGCGAAATGTCGCCGCGCCGTGGCGCCTGTCCAGCCATTGCGCAAAGACAGGACGAACTGCCGCGACGGCCCGAAGCCCCGCTGACGGGGCCTCCAGCCTGAGACGCCACTCCTCCACGGCGGCTCGCCGTAAGGAGGCCCTTTTAGCCTCCACCTCCTTCGGGCCGGACGCTGCCCGTTCCCGAACGCCTCCTCCCTCCAGTGAAAAGCGTCGGAGAGAGATTTGGCATCCAGATCCCAGGGCAGGAATCCGGCCAAAACACAAGCCGCCTCGTACGAGACCGTGCGGTACGCCCGTATGGCCCGCTGCGCAATGACTCGCTGCGGGCCCCGCAGGAGGGCGACAGAACGCCGCCCCAGGGCGTCAGCCCAGATCGGGCTGCCGTACAGTGCCATGGACCGCACGAGCCCGTGGTACAACCTTCGGCAAGGGAAGCAACTGATACTTAGGATACAATACTATCCATTACTCGAAACACACATACCTTTTACCCATAAAGGGGTCCACAGAGGTGCAACTAGGGCGCAAACTTTTGGCCTATGTGGTTCGTCCCATGATGTCATAGGGGGCGAGTCTATCACAATATCGGGTACTGATTCTAGACCCCGGGCTGAAACGAAGAAGTAAGAAGAAAAGCCCATTGTAACTGCATGGAATAGCCCACTATGATAAAAGTTTGATCTATACGCTAATTTAATGTTATACTATAGAGTACGCTACACTACTGCCTGCCTCGGTGGCGTAGTTGTACTGCATGCGCGGTACGGCAGCGCTCTGAGGTCCTGGGTTCGAATCCCGGGTCGGGCAAAGTTATATTTGGGTTTTTCTGCTCAATATTAGCCCGGAGTCTGGAATTTGTGCCCGATATGGCGATAGGCTCGCCCCCTATCACATCTTGGGACGGAACACACTCGGCGAAAAGTGGGTGCCTTGGTTGCACCTCTGCATACCCCTTCGGGGATAAATGCGTGATGATGTGTGTGTGTGTGTACGCTACACTATAGTTGCTTTCCCGTTCGTCTTAGGTGAAAATTACTTTTGAACCAGTAGTAGAGTTAATGTTGACGACATCTAAATGGTGTATATTTTAAAGGTTCAATTAAATTATTTCATGTCATTTCATTACGTTGGCATACAGACTTCTTTTTGTTTTTCACTTCACAATTTAACACCATAATTTATACAATGTTTTATGCAAAACAAATTGATTTGATTTGAAAAAGCAAAGTTACCAATGAATTATTGAATACATAAATATCGTACAGATTATATGCCACAATTTATCAGAAAACATCAATATTAACTTAACAAAATTTCAATCAACCGTTATTTTCAAAATTTAGAATTGTGTCCAATAAACGCAATAAAATCCCCCTGATATGTGACCTTTAAATTGGAAAATGAAAAAGAATAAACCCGATGCTATGTATATTATTTTCTATATAAATTAAGTAAAACGAATATGAAGCCATAGCTTCAAACAATACGACGCCATATTTGAATGGCGGCCATGTTGTCTCGTGTTCCGACAGAACAAAGCACATCGCGTCAGCACAATGGCGGTAAACTGATACGAATGAGTCCCGTTCGAGCGCTAATTTGTGTTATTGAATAATTTGGTGTCAGTACGGCCACACATGGCGCGTGTGTGATCGTAGACTTAACTAAGCTTTTGTAGTGGCAAAGGTAATAGTTTGTGGAGCCACAATTTCGTAGGTTATTATGGTCGATTTTTTTTTTGGTTTTTTATTCGTCCTTGGAGAACAGGCTATAGCCTTACGACCATACTGTCTAATCTCACGTATTTATTACATTTGAAATAAGGGTTAGTTCTTTTTTTTAATCAATGGTGGCCACGGTGCACCCTTCGAAACCTACGAAAACTATGATGGTCAGTAAGATACTTTCTTTCTATGCAATTAAAATAAGAAAAAAGTCCCTCGCGGCATAGTAAGCGCTTTGACTATTCTTAAAGTAGGTGACTGAACCCAGAACTTTGAATTACAACGGTCACTGAAGCGGGGCCTTTGTTTATAGGGTCCTAACTGAACCCTATTACTAAGCTGTCTTATCTAAAGGTACAACTATAACTTTCATATAGGATGTGTTGGCAAATATAATATTATTGAATAATTATGACAAAATTGGACACGAAATACTTTCTTATTGTTTTATTTTCAAATATTATTGCTAACACGAAAGCTACATTTAAAAAAATAAGATTGCCTTGACGGCATAGATGTATTGCTTGCCTGATACTACAGCCGCTCTGAAGTCCCGGGTTCGAAGCCCGGATTAGACTAAGTGATATTCGAGATTATCTGCTCAGTATCAGCCCGGAGTCTGGAATTTATGCCCGACATAGTGATAGGCTCTACTATATCATGGAACGGAACACACCCACGGCGAACAGTAGGTGGCCTTGATACGCCTCTGCCTCCCCTTATAAGATAAAGGCGTGATGAGTGCATGTGTAAATAAGATAAAAATAATTTTATAATTGGCAACGTAATTTAATAGATATCGTGTTTTCCAATTATAAATAAAAATCGTAGAGACAACATCCATTAAATGTAAAAGGGAATTCATGCAAACATTTTCGTATTTTCCCTCAAACATGACGTCACAGGCCCGGACTGCAAACTATGATACGGGGATACAATTAGCATCAGAAAACAGTGCGTTGTTGTTCCCCGCGGGCGCAGTCTAATTGGGCTTGTGTAAACTTGCGCTGTTATCGGAACGCCTCGAGCGCTGCCCGTGTTAGACAACGTGGAACACGCTTTTGCCCCCCGCTTCTTGAGTCTGAGTGCGGGCTTGTAATATATTTTTTACATAATTATTTTTGTAGACCTCTGGTTTATTTTGCGAATTGTTTTAACAATTTCGTATGGCAGATTTATTCGACTTTTGCTTCTAATAACGAGACAATTGAGAATACGGTTTGCTAAAAATTAAAGCATTGTTTATGGATTTGGATTAAATATAGGACAAAATAAAATAAACCAAGTGAAACATCAGAAAAGTAATATTGAGTTCGTCTGTTCCGTTTAGGTAATCAACAAAAACTGAGGATCAAAGGATTATGTTAAAAATATTTGGTTTTTCTTTTTTTGAATTTATAAATGGCAAACATCAAAATTCAGCTGTTTCCAAGTTTACTTCCATCATCCGACTCCTCTGCAAAATAATATGAATTAGAAATTATTGACTTTTATTTTTATGCTATATCATTTTAGTACTATTTTCATCTCATATTAAATGATAACTTTTTAACCTATATTGTTTCATCTCTGCATCATGCAGAGGTTAACGGATGGGGAATGGCTTCAGCATTAGGTCCGCCTTTATACATTTATATAAAGATAGCGTGTAAAAAAAATTACTAAAATTTACATTCCTCTAAACGAGTACGTATAAAACTAATCAAATCCCTCTCCATAGTTAGTTAGCCGGTACAAATCCGCCCGCCCAGCGTACTAATATTGACTTCTTATTACCGTTCTGCACCGACTGGTCGGATAATCGCAGCGATACCACTACACCAGTACGGTACGCCACGACGGAGCGAGCGTAGAGTGTAACCTCACGGAAGCGTCATCAACGGGTCTTCATAAATGTGAACGGTATGCTTATAACTAATTTTAGAACTGTATTAATATAATATAATATTAATAGCCTAGTTGGTTGTGGAACGGACTGCGGAGACGAATGTCCGCAGGTTCAAATCCCAAGGGCACACACCTCTGACTTTTCTAAAAAATCATGTGTGTATTCATTGTGAATTATCGCTTGCTTTAACGGTGAAGGAAAACATCGTGAGGATTTCTGCATACCTGAGAAATTCTCTATAGGAATTTCGAGGGTGTGTGAAGTCTATCAATCCGCACTAGGCCAGCGTGGTGGACTAAGGGCTAATCCCTCTCAGTAGTAGAGGAGGCCCGTGCCCAACAGTGGGACAGTAATAATACCGGGCTGATGATAATGATGATGATGATTAATATAACTTACCTTTAAGTAGGTTCTTAAGTAAACATTACTGCCGTGCTAAGCGCAAAAGCGGTGTCAGGGAAACCTTATTTCGAGATAATCGAAGTTTTGTAAATATAGTTTTATATGTAAAACTGAGATATAGAAACTCTTTAAAAGGTTTTTTTGAACAAGTTCTAAACAAGATACCGTTTAGGTACCGATTTAGGTAAGTTCATTGCATGGGTATTTCTTGAAGCTATCTGACGATATAAAAAATTAGATTTTATTTTTTTTTGAGTTGCCGCTTTTGAGCTTTGCACGGCAGATTAGCAGTCTTAATATTAAAAATTCGCAAAGCTATGCTTAGGAAATACAAATTTACTCGATTAGCTGTAAGACGAAACCCGCCATCTTGCCTCTTAATAAGGTTTAAACTAGGAACCGGTGATGTTTTTGACAGCTATTTAGGCAATTCTTAACCACTTTTTAACGTTAAAACAAGTTTATAGATAAGACTGTAAGTATTGAACTGTTTAATAATTTATTTTCAGATGGTATAAAATCAACCCTTTTTTGCATCGTCTTCGCTAACAACACTGGGGGATACGTGGAAAGGTTATATTGTATTGTAGTTTCAGCGGTCTACGCCCCAAACTACACTAGGGAGTATAGTATCACCTGAGCTAGTATTGGACCGTCTAGCTGACTATGTATACCCTATACCAGCATTCCAACCAAAAGCCGCGATGACCTCCTTCGCCGTATCTTCAGCGCATACGAGAGGGCCCCAAAGTATCTTGTTGCGGTAATACAGCTGCGTGGAAAATCAACCCTAAGTGGCACTTCCCTTCTCTATTATTCTGCGGTACAATGCCCGTACTGATAGTCCCCATGCAATATTGTATGGAGTTTAGTGCTAACCACCCGTGACCACACCCCTTCTAAGGAGCTACGGACATTATAAATTTGCGATCTAACACTCCTGTATTTTAGACTAACGGCTTTGTTGTGACGGAATTGTAAGTTCCATTTTTAAAATTCTAAAATTGAAGATGTTAAGAAAACAAACGGTCATCTAACGGACTTTTGAGTTATGCTAAGGCAACATTCAGTTTAATGCCTAAAAATCATTAAAACGATAAATAAGGTATAACATACTTCCAAACATTTAACGTGAAATAAAGTTTACAAATAATATATTTAATAATGTCAGCAAATGCTAACATAATTAATACTGTAATCAACTTATTGCGGTAAGTTATGACTTGCATGTAATCACTATTAATGTGATAATTAAGGCCATAATGATTAAGTCTAATAATGCCCAGTTTTTTTTTTATTTCAATTGAATGACATGACTTTGACGTTTGCTAGATGGTAAGCGATACGATCATCCACAAACAGTAGCAACACCATACAGCCTGAAGATTTTGAAGTAAAGTATAGGCCATATATACATGGTCATTGTAGCGGTATGACAGGTGTGAGGCTCAGCCGACGCGACGTCATTATCGGCCAAGTCAACAGCGCAAACAAATAAGCCTTCTCAGCTTTAGTGGAAATAAAGCTTCGTCCACAATGATACTCATAAGTTCAAACCTTTATCCCCTAAGTATTAAAGAAATACGCTACTTCGCGGAACTTTATTTTCTTTCATATCATGAACTGATGATATGGATCACTATGTTGGTGGTAGGTGAAATGTGTGCGCGGTAGGACCTCTGCCTAACCCTTCGGGGATAATATGCATGAAAGTGTGTGACTGTATACATAATGATTTTTATGTTTACGCGAATTTGAGACTTCAAAATAAAAATCGTTTTTGGATTCTTGCGTGTTGGATTGCGGGACGGTCCGCCACGTGACGATGGAGGCTGCATAAGTCTTCGACAAGTCGGGAGGAAATTTTAATACAAAACTGCGATAAAATCCGATAACTAGTTTTATTTCGATGAATATTTAATGTATACATGTAACGGACCGAAGCTACATTCAAGTCCAAA
Source organism: Manduca sexta (assembly GCF_014839805.1). Lineage (NCBI taxonomy): Eukaryota > Metazoa > Arthropoda > Insecta > Lepidoptera > Sphingidae > Manduca > Manduca sexta. The sequence continues at coordinate 2,327,753 of NC_051119.1, forward strand.
AAAATTTAGTATCTATATAATTTATATCAACATATTAATTGTATTATGTTAATAATTGTATTCATGGCAACGCAATGGTTATGGCTTTATTTGATTTTTATAACCCTTATTACAATTACTTTCTTTAATATTTTCTTTATTGCTTTCTAATGCGGTTTTATTTTCTAAGAAATAAGAAATATTGTTAATTTTCGGGATTAAGTAACGTCAAATTTTTTATAAAAATGTAAGCGACATACTAATAGGACATATTTCTAACTAATAAGGAACTGCATTATCCCTGAGTGTCACCGGTACCTATTCTACCTCCCCCCCTGGATCGGGATTTAATGTGGCCTTAGTCACGGATAGTTAATCCCATAAAAATGAAATAAAATTCCGTGAGTGACAAAGTTTAAAAACCTAGCCTATGTCCAATGTTCTTGTTCAAGCTACCTCTGTGCATTAAGTGGTATAGCCGTAAACAATCAGAGTTAGTTTCACATGACTATTATTCAATATAGTGTTGGGTAAGCAGAATTTCAAACGTTTTTGTAGGTAATATACACTTTATTTCCCTTAATTCTATCACAATCTCGTAAATTCCAACTATAATATCACTACAGCACCAATGATCACCCATGAGAGCTCAACATCAACTGCCCTAGCGGAGACAACACAGTCTCCCACCTAAACTACGCCGGAAGAGCTGAATCGGAAGTAAAACGATTAAATGATCAAAATTAAATAATTAAGTAATACATTAAATTTAAATATAAAATTACAAAATCATAACATTCGCGAGACTTGAATTAATAACAATAGTTATTATTTAAACTTAGTAGTTCATTAAACGGTAGTTATTAACAATAACTTCTGTGTTTAATATATTATGTAAATATTTGATAATAGTAAAGAACAATTCATAATTACAAGATATTAATATCGTAGGAAGGTAATGAAATATGGTAATTTAGCACTATGTACGCGCCCTAATCCTTTGAAAGCGCATTTATTTGTCATACTTTAGTGCGTTCGAGGCGCGGCGCTTTTTACCCCTTATCGACGGGACAATATTTGTCTTTTCGTTCGTTTGTCCGTCACGTGTGTGACTGGCGCGCGATTTAGTTCAATTTGAAACGCAAGGACCGCCTTAGCTCAATGTATATAGGTTTAATTTATTTATTTACTTATTTATTGTTTCGGATTACCAGTAGATGATGCACAATAACAATACAAAAAACAAAAAATACGCATACAACATTAGCTAAATTCTGTGCTCTTCAAGTAGGCAACCACAGCTTACATGTATTATCTTACACCACTAAATAGTTTACAACAAATTTTAAAGGAAAACGTTTCGTAAGAGTGAATTACATAGGATTGAAATTCAATTAGGTATACAAAGTAATAGGAAGTAATACAATAGTAATAGGAAGTAATACTACAATAATATAAAGTGACACTTCATTTTGTTCTTAAATGCATGAAATTTTTCGTTAATTCTCAGGCCGGGAAATACTGACATATCGAAATAGCGGTGCGAAATAAATTAATAACAGCTTACTTTATATAATTTTCCCACCGTTTATTCTAGAAATCTAGGACTGTGCGTACTGTGTTCACGGCAATTGACCGAAATATTTTGAGTATAATAAACAAGTATGAATTTAAAGAGAACTTTATGAACTACGTAGGTTCTTCCTACCGGCATAAACTAGCCTTTTTGGTAATTAATGTATGCCACATTATATATTCGCGTTTTTTGACCAATCCTACATCAACTTTGTACATAATTATCACTGGTGGTAGGTCTCTCATATGTGAGCGTCCGCCTGGGTAAATCCCACCGCAATGTCTATTTCTGCCGCAAAGCAGCAGTGTGTAGTTACTGTTGTGTTCCGGTTTGAAGCACATTGTTGCCAATGTAACTACTGGACATAATGAGACAGATCTCATGTCCTAGGCTGGCGAGTGCAGTGGAATACCAAACAATACATTGTAATTCAAGGTGTTGGATGGTGTTTCTACTGTTTATGGGCGGTCGTATCGCTTCCCATAAGGCGAACGGTAAGCTCGTCTCGTCATACAAAGCAATAAAAAAAATAACACAAAGTCAATATTACTTTGCCAAAATGTCAAATATTTTGACGTATACGCCAAAATATGTAGTACCAACATTATCAAACATAGCTCGTGTACCTAAACCGTTCGCATCATGTTGAGTGATTGACATTCTTCATACAAACATTGTATGAATCTGTAAATTTATTAATTTAAAATATCTAATAGATCAACAATTACGATATATGAACGTGCGCGATAAAATAATACGTCCAAACTTACACTTATTCCGACGATCTTTGAAACACAATTATTGCACTGTACCAGTCAATAAACAGAGGTTACTTGTTTTCTCTCACAAGGTTAAAAAATTAAGCCGCCATTGATTTTGAGGAACATCAATTAATCTCTTACCGCTAGATGGCGTGCTAAAACCAAATTATTCAAATTTGCAACTTCACTTCGACTGTTATTTTATAACCTTCCTAAGTGACACTGATAATTAAATAATTTCTTACGTTTACGCGAATATTAGATTAAAAATAAACTATTTTTTCGGATTTT
>NC_051119.1:2330859-2347138 GCF_014839805.1 Manduca sexta
GGTTGCGCCTCTGCATACCCCTATGGGATAAATGCGTGATGTGTGCTTATTTGTTTTGTTTTAATAAGAAGCTTATTATTTTTGATTTCCGCTTAAACAAATCAAAGTTAACTTTGCGTGTGCGTAATTTGAAAGATTTTCTAATCAATTAAAATTAATCTCATTGAAAAATCACCTCTAGTATCGATTATTATGTATTGCCGGTACCACAAGAGGCGGTAATGTTTTGATATATTTTTGAGTTTATATCTAATCGCAATATAATTATCAATTAATAAATAGATTTTTATAGAGCTGAAATTCATATAAGCTGCTAGTAGGCTGAAAGATTTTGCAAAGAAACCGAATGCAATGTCAGCTGTTCAGTTATATGACTGAGAAATATACTTTTGCATTTACAATATATGGATTATTAATATTTAAAAATACCACACCACTTATAAATTGATAAATCGATGTTTTCTCCAACTAATCGATATGCATTACCAGTAATCGAGGCATCGCATTCGAATCAGTACTTGTCGGGTGTCAAAAATTCGTAGAATTTTCTATTATACCTTGATTGATTTAGTAGCGGATGGAAACTATGAAATATAATGTTATTTATGGATAACATAAATCCTATTTTTTGTTTCTAAACACATGTCAAACAATGCAAAGGAAAATGTAAACAAGTGCATTATTTTTGTTTAGGGAAACTCTATTTTTGGCTGTGTGCTTATTTCTTGAATGCAGTTCAAATAGTGTTGTGTATTAGTGTTTTTTTTATTTAAAACGGAGCACGAAATTATTGCCTATAGTCGGCTGCATGTTAAGTCACAAGAAAAATAATTGACATTAAGAAAGTATTTGTTGCAAAATCTTTGCTTAATATATTTAAAATGGTTAATAAAACAATTACTTTGAAAAAAGTAATTGTTTTATTAACCTTTTAAATTCATGAAACGATTACTATTTAAAAATCATAGTAGTGATTTAAAAAAGCGCCGTCAAATGACTGATATCGGTCGCCAGAATTATACCGACATTGCTTAGCGATACTCAAATATTGAGCAATTGCACATTGACGCCAATTGTAATTAATGCTAATTATAACTATACGTTATTGGATGGAAATATATATATTAAAATGAATAACATATACGCTTGACTTAGAAACTCTTTGAAAATGATAGAACCATAGACATACTTGTTTACAAGAGTCTTAGAGTAAAAGAGACGGAGTGGTAGATGTCTTCGAAAAAAAATGGAGTCTAGCAGTTTTCGTCAGTTATTAGTATGAATCCAAGACTAAAAGATCTGCTCGCTTACAGAATTTTTATGTACGACTGGACAGCAAAATAATGGCTTATATAGTTTCATTGTGCCTTTTATCTCCCTTGATTTACATCTTTTGTTTACTAGTACTTTAGTTCTTTTGTTTTTACCTTGATATATTGCATACAAGGAATGCTATGAACCGCTTTAAGTGTTAAATAACTTTTAACCCGAGCATAAATAAATATGTAATGATGGTGTTTTTTTATCTGGTAAAGTATAAACAAATTAGAAACCATAAAAATACAGAGTATCTGATTTAAGAATCATTGGGAAAAAAAGAAAAATCAGTTTTGCCAGAATTTTTTTGTCAACAGTGAGTTGTCCATAAAAAATAGTCAAATTATATTTTTTATACGAAACGACTAAGTGTTACCGAAAGACCATTTCATTGTACCCGAAAGAACTAAAGCAGCAAAGTTGGTCAAATTTAATATTTTTACGACTTACTAAACAGGCATTATAATGTCTAATGACGAGCTTTGCTGTATTTAGGTGTTTATTTATTTACTACCAGGTTATCCATCTACCCATTTACCGACCCTATGCTTCGTCAAGTAACTAACAATGATTCCAATTAGGTATCTATACTGAAAATCTCATCGAGAATATCAAATTTTATAGACTATAGAAAGTATACCTATATATGTATACCTATTATAATAATATCTATAGGTTAATACGTTTTTTTACCCCTTTTCAAGCACATTACACGCACAGATGTGTGATTTTTGGCATGATTAAAAGTTAAATAGAGGAGTACAGAAAATGTGTTATAAATATATTAAATTTGACGGTCGAACTTCGATCATTGATCGTCCACTAATCGAAATAAATTGCTAATATTAAGATAAAACTGCATTTACTGTGTTCGAAAAAGGTTATTGTTAAAAAGAAATACAACTGCTTTTGTAATTTATAATTGATAATAATAACTGTCATTACGTCATTGGACCGGTATTCTAACTCAAATTAAGATTTTAAAAATAATCTTTATGATAATTGGTCTGTCTGTTCTAAAATAAGGAATCATGCTAGCTGATTGTAAAGAAAGGACTCCCAATGATGAGATTTTTAGGGAAAGAGTCATGAACCATTTTACCTATGTTAAAATAATCTATAAAAAGCCACTAAAGCAAGGTTAGAAATGTTCAAATTAAGTTGAAAATCGTCTCATACGCAGAGGCCCGTTGCAGAAAACAACGTTTTGTATGTTTTTTAACAACCGAAACGGGGCACAAAGAAATGGCATATATTTCCGTTCCGATAACATTTATCAAAGGTTAACAAAACGAGTTTTTATATCTTTAGGAATATATGCAAATAATTTTTTTATTGAACATTTTGAGAGCAATTTCTCAATTTGAATCAGTATTGGTTTAAATTTGGTAAATAGAAAAACAACATAAATAAATGTAAAGCAAAGTTTTGACAAGTTCTTCCAGAAATTGATTGCGCAAGAGTTTTCTGATGCGTTTACACTAGCGACAATATTTCAATAATTGCGACTCGCCGAAGTTCCTCAACCTCAAAATTTTAAGAAGTCAACTTATCTTGCCATGACAAAAATCGCTTGCGGAAAATAATTAAATTTCCTTAATCTAAACCCCGCTTATGTTAGGCTCAACCAAACTTGAATCTCAGTTCATTATCTATTTGATCAAACAATAAATAAACAACTTAATGTGTATTCAAAATGCATCTTTAAGATAAAGACACGTAAATGTTTTTGCAATTCCGGGTTTCTATCGTGGACGCCAGAGTTACTTTAATTGCTCAAGCATTGACTCGGCGATGCACGGTCTAATACATAATTTAAATAACTAGTTACATCTTCATTCTCTACCTGGCGGTTGTTCTAGTGTTCCCAAGTTTGTATGTTATATTCTTAGTGATTTAGAAATGTAATTTTATTTTTAATTGTAGACATAGGGTTGGTTTTTGAATATGGAAGACATATTTAGAGTTTATTCAAAAAACTTTTTTATTTTTTCCATTCGTAAATCGTTGTTTGTCGGTCAAATACGGTAAACTTAGGGCTATTAAATTAATAAAAACTTATTGAAGTAGTTTATAATAACTTACCACCAATTGCCCACAACTGCTTGTACCAGTAAAAGCAGGGAGCACAAAACTTTCCAAAGAAGCCTCATTGTACTCAAAATATTTGACAAAGGTCACTATTTAAACATCCTCTCGATCACTTAAAAGTTAAACACCAAGTGCACTCCACATCTTAAACTTCCAAAATAACGAACCAAACAGTAATGGAAACCGCAAAATAACAAAAAAAAATCAAAACAATAACCACAGAACCGAACAATAACAAAACAATCACAATAAAAAAATGTGCAAACGGAAAAAACACGAAAAATGAAAAACTTTTTTAAACAAACTTTTTTCGAAATTCAAATTTTGATAAGTATATCGCGGAGATAACTCATAATAGAGGCGGTGGTAAAATAGAAGTTTTAGTTTCGATGTTCTTCCGAGAAACAATTTAGCAACGCGCGGGAGCGTCGACGCACGTTCCGACCGCGCGCATTGAAACTCAAAACCAGACTGGCTACTCCGTCTGTAAGTATTCCATATTCTCAGTAAGGGGAAGGGTCGCATCGGAGGGCGTGTGCAACATTGCACTGTTCCTAAACCCTTATTGACTCCGACAATGCGAACGAAATGCTGCCGCGAAATGTCATACCTTCGGGTTCGCGCACACTCGCGACTTCAACTCTCATTACAAAAATATACACACGGACAATAAATTAACGTATTATGTTGTCGTCTTGTGCCTTTAATGCGCAAAAATATTAACGAATTGATTTGATGGAAATGGATTTTAATCTTATTGATGTTGACGTAAGTGCTTAAGACGTATGATTTATGAACGAAATCGCGAATAATAATATGCATCATGCTTAGGTGAGCGTGTGTGTGTTTAATCATTGTAAATATTACGACGTAATTTGTTTAAGAATTTATGATAGGGCTTTTGATTATAGATATACGGATATTATGCGTGGCAGAGGCAGGTTCTATAGGAGTTAATGCCGCTAAGTTAATTGGGTTTCTGGATTAAATAATTTAATGATACGCGGATTGAACATTAGCGAGTATTGGAGCAAAAATAGTATTGCATATTTGAAGGAAAGAGCCTTACCAATTTCTTACAACAACTACTTACTTTTTCATTAGCAAAAGATACAAAAAATGGCATGGCTTCCGGCTTATATGAAAAAACGCCACTATTAAATCGGCACTTTTTCCAATTTTATGCATTGACTGGTAATACCATTGTCATACAAAAAGCCGATGCAACAGTTTGCGTTTTGCACTCAGTAAGTTTACTGAGATCCTAAAAGACAAATACGTTGTTTTAAATCATCGACCGTCACGCATTTATTGGACAAAGTTTTTAAAAAAAGAACATTGTATCATAATTTTACCACTAGCTTTTGGCGGCAAATCTGTATTAGATACGATAGAAAAACACATCACAAATAATACAATTATTTTATAATAAAGAGTATTGTAGTTTCAGGTGGTTAATACCACCGCTTCGTCTATATACTAATCAGCACCTTGCTACATGTTGTGGATATTGAAAATAGTAATACTCGAAGAGCGAAGATCAACGCTATAAAGCCCTGTAAAGTCACGTGCGTTGTACTTCTGTTTATTAAAAATAAATTTAATCTATTTTTCGAATTTTATCGCGGTTTTTATATTTTAATTTTGTTTTAAAAGAGAAAAATAACATATTAAAACAGCGATGAAATCCGATGTTTTTTTAATTTTAATGTCTAACATTCGCGTAAACATAAGAAATCATTATGTTTATTGACAGCTGACGTTTATCATCTAGCGAGTAACTTGCTCTCAACATTATACTATAATGTACTCGATTCATTCGACTACCACGAGGCTATTTATTTATACTGGCACACACAAAAAATCCACTGCACCTGATGGTAAGTGGTGTCCAGATAGAGTATCGGACGAGAAATGAGTATCCCTCAAGCGACAAAAGCGACCTGTCTGATATATACAGGCTGATCCCGGATGACACTTACGTGGGCTATTATGACGGGCCAAGAGCGTCGCCAGCCGATGGCCCAGAGGTGGCTAGTTGATATGAGAAAAGTATAAATGGTAGGTAAAGTCGAGATCACACGTTCCTCCCTCACTCACCCTCTCCTGCTTTATCAATAACATAGAGCAGAGAGTAATTAAGCGTACGGGAATGTTCGATCAAGCAAGTCCAGTCAACTTAGGACGTTGGTTGCTTTACATTTGGCAACTTTTTTAGAATCTCTAGGGGGGGCAGTTGCCCTTCTCCCCCTTGGCGACGTCCTTGTGACGGGGTTTACACCTCATGTACAATGGACGGCGGATACAATGATCCTACCACCAGCAATTCTACCGTGGTCATCGAGAGGGTAGTAAGAAACGGGGGTACTGCTTTATTACATGATTAACTAGATTATCTTATCATTCTTACTGCTGTTTATCAAACAAGAAAATGCATTTATAATTTACGCAGATGTATGAAACCTTTATAAAGTTTGTTTAAAGTACATTTCAAATTATTAATTAAAAAAATGGCCGCCGTTGACTCGCTCTCTCGATTACCACGGAAGCATTCTAGAGACAGTCATAATAACTCTTATTGATTGGCATTATATTTCCATGTTACTATTACTATTACTTTACCGTTAAATCTTTTATTAAAAAATAACATTTAATTTAGTCGTAAAAAATATATTTCTTTAATGTCCCTTCGGAATCAAAATTAAACGTTCGGTTTAAGACCAAATACTTAAGATTCCGCAGGAAATGGCACCGCATTCCTCGCAAGACTCAACTCTTAATTTCTTCACAATAAGGTTCAGTTTTATTAACATCGGCTTATTACAAGGCGTTGCAGAAACTAATTTAAAATCTGCTATATTAGTCATTATGTCAATACCAATAAAGCACACAATCCATCGACGAAACCCGTTGCAAATTCTGAACGACTGTTTTTATTTTTTTAACATTCTTAGGCTGAGATCTACTAAGTAATTGCGGCTTAAGTCTTATTCAAAGTAAAAATAGTAAAGAAATCAATATCATGATATTTTTTTAATATCAAGAATGTCCTATAATTTTAAAATATTACTACAAAAATGCCAATTTTCGATAAAGAGACCCGTGAAACATAATTCTTTGGTGTTATTTTGTTAAGGGCTAACCCGAAATTATGTTATAGAACTCATCCTTATGTCTTAAAAAATATGGGTTAAATTACAACGCTATACTGGATCCCTTCGCCAAGCTACACAATCGGTCGGTGTGCTTGATCTGGCAATTACAGTTTTAACATCATAGTGGGAACAAAATGGCTGACAGGTAAGCTCTATTGTTGTTTTTGTCGCCATTTTTTCATAGCCCTTCGAAATTCAAAAACTTTTACGCGGCGGTTAATAAAGTTTGCAAAGGGATAAAAACTTCTTGCGTTATTTTTAATTGATTTTTTACGTATTTTTGCAGTAGTTTCTTGGAATAGACATTATAATGAGAAACATAAAAGATTTTTATAAATTTTAAGCCAACTTTTCTTGTCTAATTCCCTCTTCAATCTAGAATCAATGCAACAGACTTTTTCACACATATTGAAGCTATGGCTGCCTCGGTGGCGTAGTTGTACTGCATGCGCGGTACGGCAGCTTTGAGGTCTTGGGTTCGAATCCCGGGTCAAGTAAGATGATATTTGGGTTGCACAATATAAGCCCGGAGTCTAGAATTTGTGTCCTATTTGGCGATAGGCTCGCCCCCTATCACATCATGGGACGAAACACACATGGCGAAAACTCGGTTCGATGACTCCGCCTCTGCATACCGCTTCGGGAATAATTGCGTGATGTTTGTTTATTTTTGAAGTAATGATATTAAGGGTTAGTTTTATCTCCCGCCTGCTTGACGACAAGGCCTCTAAGGATCTAAACCGGAAGAAGAACTCAAGCTTTCCCAATGCATAGACCAGTCTCTAACTATGGACTAAACTACATTCAATCAGAAATGATTTGCATATTTAGGATGAGAGACCTATAAAAAAAATGTACGGTTATAAAAATCTCTGTATTAAATGATGAGAATCTAAAGTTACGTTATAATCGGAAATGGCAGTGACGAAACGTCCATATAAGCTGATTCCTACCGGCTTCCCTTTTAGGTTTATTTACGTGTGTCTAAGTTTTTGTTTTCTTTTAAATTGGTTGCCATATGTTAGTTAAGGCAATTATTTTTTTACTCGGGTTACCTTTTAAAAATTTCTCCTTTCGCAACTGGGAAATGGAGTTATATATTTTAGACTAGGTCTCTTTAATTTGATTATTGCTACGTGCCTGACAATAAACCTTTGGGTATTCCTTCCAGGCAAACGAAGGAATAAAGTGTTGGTCGACCTGGAATTCTTTAGACCGCTACTTGCTAAACCAAAATTCTGTACTATTATGAAGAGTCAATATAACCTAACTATTTTTTAGAAACTATTTGAAATCCATAATATATGTAGAAAAAGATAGACATATTTTTCAATATATTATTTGGTGTTTAAAATGTGGTTATCGTGTCTTTAATTTCGTGATGAAAATTATGCAAAAAATTATGATTTCGTACATCTCTTGCACATATAATTTTAATTTGCAACCATCGCTATTATATCGACAATCTAATAAGGAATATTTTGGTAGTACACAATATTAAATAACACCATTTTTTTTTTTTTAATTCTGAGTATTCCCGTCTGTAACTCGAGCGCCGTCAAATATGAAACAAAATGTTCAAGGCTGTTTACTCGGGAAGAGTTCTTTATAATTTATACCAGTCTTGTAGTATATATTATCCCACAGCTGGGCAGGGGAGTTCTACTAAATCTTACGGGGGGGGGGGCTCAATAAAATAAAATATTTATCACGTAGGTGAACTAAGTTGCGCATATGATACGTCAAAACAATTTATAAGACTAATTATTATTATTTCTGAATAACACTCCAGATCAATTAATATATAGCTAAAGACATTTTAAATTAGGGATAAAATTCTTATACAAGGCATAAGGTAAAACAAAGTAGCCAGCTTGGGTTGGCAAGTAGGGGGAAATAAAAGGCTAAATAGTCGCGATCCTCACCGATGAGGAATGAGCCCTATGTTTAGGCCTTACCCAATGCCGTCTTAGTAGTGCGAATTCAAAATTCTTAGCAGTATAAAAGAAGTGCAATGACAGTTTCAAGGCTCCAATAGTTGAGAATAGTTGGTTCAATTTGCAGCCATTGTACCAATCTACGGCGCGAGTAAAGCCAATCTAAATCGGTTCGCACCATTATTTCATTAGTGGAAATATTTCTGTTATTGTGTCATACGTTTTACTCGACTGCGAAGAGGTTATGATTTCAGTATTTGTCATAAGTACTTTGTACTATTCATGCCAGTTAATATAAGACCAAAAAATGGTATCAAGACGGACAAGGTTTTTAGTTATCCCGCGGTCACTACGAAACTGAACATCAGTTCAAACATGCCGCGAACTTACTATGTCAATGTCAATCTGGTTTTTATTAAAAACATTTAAGGTGGTAGGTCTCTCATACGTGAGAGTCCGCCTGGGTAGGTGTCTACGCAATGTCTATTTCTGCTGCCAAGTAAGTGTGGAGTCACTGTTGTATTCCGGTTTGAAGGACGTTATGGCCAGTGTAACTACTGAATATAATAAGACTCAACACCTCATGTCTCAGGATGGCGAGCGCAGTGGAATACCAAACAATACTTTGTAATTCAAGGTTTTGGTGTTTCTACTGTTTATGGGCGGTCGTATTGCTAACCATCAGGCGAACAGCAAGCTCTTCTCGTCATTCAAAGCAATAAAAAAATGTACTAAATTGCTCACTAATAATACATATTGTTACTAATTATAACCATTTTTTCATCACCAAATGAATATCATGAAAAACGACGAACGAAAGCAAATTATCTCGTCACAAATCACATAAACAAATGATGAAATGTCATTACGGGGATATAATATAAGTTTGGAAACCGTTTACCGCGCACAGCGCAGACGGGCTAACGGCAAACAATAACATAAAAGAATCGATACATAAAAATGAATAATCTGAAAATGCCTTTAATACATTGATTGGTTCGGCTTAGAATGTGTTAGACGCGGCAATATTACTAATATAAATGTCCTTCTTTGGGAACATACTTCATTTAAATGTGAATTATGAAATTGATGATAAATTTGAATGACCTATCACATGTTCGAAAATGTCTTTTAGTGATACTATTAGTAGGGTATATAATAATATTCTTTTAGTAAAAGAATTATATACACATTATGTAACGTCTAATTGTGATTTTTTTTTTTGTTATATTCTTTTTCAAAAACAAAAAAATTATCAATTTTGTGAATGGCGATAAGCTTGCCTCCATCACATCAAGAGACGGAATACACATGTCCGCGAGTGGATGCACTGTTTTTACCTCTTCCTAGTCCTTTCGGGATAAAAAACAAACGTTAATTAACTTAAATTAAGTTAAACAGAAATTTTGTTTTTTTTTTTATGTATTCGAATATCGAATTTCCAATAGTTTCCCGCCAACTCTATCTGCCAGTGTGTCTATGCTCCAAGTTAATACGTTCCTGTTATTAGGAATATAATAAGTCGGCATATTCCGTGCTCAGCCAGTTTGCTAGATACAATCTCTAGCTATTTTTATTTTATTCATAGAGAAGGAATCTTTATTCTTTTGTTTACCCTGTCTCTACAGAGGTCGCCACTGTCGCAATGAGGTCGTAATACCCGGAGTAGATAGCACAGTGACGTAACTCCAGTATTCTATTTTTCTAATTTAAATAATTTGTTAATAAATATTGTGACATTATTAGTGTATTTTGCATTTAAGTTTTAGAGAGTATTATAAAAATTGGTTGGTTTAATAAGTTGATTGTTTTACATAAAACATGACTAATTCAATGAATTTAAATTATATATTCTAAAATATAACTTATAGATTCAGGTCTGTGCTCCTTACTGATCGGGGTGTAGCTAAAGTATGCAAAAATGCGTATATTTAGGTTTAAAGGTAGATATAGCGATTTATAACAAATACCGTCCAGTGGGTTACTTGAGGGATCACCCATAAATACAGGCTGGAAAACCATGAATGCACTGTCTTATATGAAATATTGAGTAAACGGATGTATAGGGCTCCAAAAATCTCTATGAAATGCCGATTGCAATTGAAACTGTCATTCTACCAACGTCGAGCGAGTCATGCTGACAAATATTAAGTTTATTGTTTGGTTGTACACTAAAAAATAATAAGCATTCGTATTTTATTGCTTTGAATGACGAGACGAGCTTGCCGTTCCTCTGATGGTAAGCGATACGACCGCCCATAAACAGTAATAACACCATCCAACACCTCAAATTACAAAGTATTGTTTGGTATTCCACTGCGCTCGCCATCCTGAGACATAGATTAAGTGTCATTATGTCCAGTAGATGCACTAGCCACAATGTCCTTCAAACCGGAACACTACAGAGGCTACACACTGCTACTCGGCGGCAGGAATAAACATTGCGGTGATACCTATCCAGGCGGACTCGCATATATGAGAGACCTACCACCAGTAAATTTTAAAGCTAAAAACTCAACTGTGCTGGTCACGTCTGTCGTATACCTGACTAGTTTTGGGTCAAGATTGCTAGTTTATGAAACCCTGGCAATAGTCGTAAGCGTCATTGTAGACGAATTGGCATCATTTAAAGATCAGAGGTTCACTATATGCAGGATCGTGATTCACGATATAGGACAATACAATAAAATTAAACTATTTTTCGGATTTTATCGCGGTTTTAATATTTTAGTTTTCTCCCGACGTTTCGAAGATTTTGCAGCCTTCATGGTCATGGGAGGGTTTCACTGTGAGCTCATTCTGCGTAGATCGGACCACCAACAGCTAAAAACTTAAAAGTTGTATATTTGTAAAATGTAGGTAGATATTGTAACTTTGACTTTGCGGATGAACAACACCTCAGTCCCCCCGTTACCATGAAGGCTGCAAAGTCTTCGAAACGTCGGGAGAAAACTAAAATATTAAAACCGCGATAAAATCCGAAAAATAGTTTAATTTTAATGTCTAACACTCGCGTAAACATAAGAAATCATTAGGACAAAACAATTTCATACCCAGAAATCTTCAGTTCTTTACTTAAACATTTCTTCAACCCTGCTCCCTAATTACCATGTTTGTCATATGATAGCACATTTTCAGCCTGTTAGTGGAGAACGGTAAAAAACATGAAAAGGGCTTTGTTTCCGACCAATGTGGGTCAATTTAGACCCTGCAATAGGCACTTAAGGCGTTTAGAGGTCACTAAATAACAAGGTGTTAAATGGGCAGCAATTTAACGTGTTAAGTAAAGAAAAATGTTTCAGCTTTGACTGCAAATTGCAGGGGCCAGGTCTTCATATTATGGAGTAGCTGTTATGACTTTTTTTTTATTGCACACACTTAATACTATATGACTACTGTATGCAGCCTTAGATATGTCAACACATCATGCTTTAACTAAGATCACATTTATAATTTACTATTAACTATCACACGAAATATATGTACGTAATTCTAATTAATATGAATGATAGTAATATTTTGGTTCTTCTGGAAAGTATCAGATCGGAGTTTGGAATTTCAGCCCGATATGGCGAAAGGCTCGCCCCCTATCACATCATGGGACGGAACACGCTTGGCGAGAAGTGGGTGCCTTGGTTAAGCCTCTGCATACCTCTTCGGGGATAAATGCGTGATGTGTGTGTTTTAGTGTTTATAAAGGTTGGCTGTTATTTTATGATAACATTCACATCTACAGATAGCGGCCACCGTACATAAGGTGTTAAAACCCGCCATAGTGGACCACGTGTGTCCCGTTCCGGGATCAGTCTGTGTATATCCGGATCCAATAGGCCGGCATTATTGTGTCGACTGCGAAGGGTAATCTCAAAAAACATACAATAATTTATACTATATATTAATATAAATTGCTTCCGACCAAATTTTCATTGGCTTCAGCAACGATTTCAACAGTAATTTTAAGAAAATTAAGACGTTTGCATTATAACAAGTCTCATGGTTTTTGCTTTAGCAAGGTTAGCTTTATTACCTTTCCTGTAGCTCTTAGTTTTACTTTTACTGTCCATAAAAAAGCTGCTTGTTCGTCAGGCAAAAACTATTTCGCAAACTCACATTAGTAAGTTAAAAATGTGGTACACCGTACAATGGTAAACGAAACATCTGACATAAATGGCGCCATATTGTTTTACGCATTTGAAATTGTTCGGCGCGGTCTGGCGCGAACGTCAGCCCGCACCGGCCCAAATAATAACACAGCTTGGGTAAACTGGCAACGTTTATACTACGCGTTGGACTGGGGCCGAGTCGATGTCGATAGATCACTGGTGGTACGATATTGCATCCGCCTGAATAGCGACTACCGTACACAAGGTGGAAAACCCGCCACAGATAGATCCGACAGATAAATATGCCGACATATCGACATAATTATGTTGACTGTCGAGGGGTCATGATCTCTCGTCATTCAACTCTGTTAGGCCCCACTCTACTTACCATCAGGTGCAGTAGGGCAGGGGTTATCAGGTCTCGTCAGTCGACCCTCAATCTGGACCCCATTAAGCGTACCATCAATATCACTTTGTTGTGCCAGTATAGGAAACGACAGCGGCATAATCGTAAACATGAAGTTTAGAGCCTTTCAGTTCTCTACGAAACAAAAAATCGAGATTGCATGTTCAATTAAATTTCAAAACATCGACATTATTAGACTCCGCTTCGTTCCATCACTGAACTTTATTTATTTATCAAAATACTGGCTTGTATCAGCGGTCAATCATCACTCAGTTCGGCTGTCAGTCAACGGTTCGCGCCAGAACCATCTGTCTTTATAAAACGTGTGTAAACTTTAACGTCATTATTGTAAGTTTTTAGTGCATATTAATATGTTTACCTCCATAAAACCGCGCTTAATTTACGACAGTAATAAAAAGCCAAAAGTAATACTTCTTGCGGTGAAATTCTTGTGGATGGAATGACGTGTTCTCGTATGTTAGTGTTGATTGGCAGTGTTTGACGTAAAGTATTATAATAGAGAAGTTCAACTGTCAAGTGGATATTCGAGTACGGCGTGGTGTCGGTACGGTGTGCCTAGAATTGAAGTGCGAGGAATTGAATTTATAGTTATTTAGTTGTATAATAAATATATAGCAGACTAGCTTTTGCTCGCGGCTACGTCTGCGTGTAGGAGTTTTCCGGGATAATTTTTTTCCGACTTACTTGATATGTGTCGTCATATTATGACCAAATTACACAAAATCATTGTAAATTTTATTCTTTATGTTATTCTGATGTATAACCGATATTACTGTAAAGTTTCATTTAAATCCGTTCAGTAGTTTTTTCGTGAAAGAGGAATAAACATACATACATACATCCATCCTCACAAACTTTCGTATTTATAATATTAGTAAGATTGATCAGAGAAGCAACTAATACTTAGGATACAATACTATCCATTACTCGAAACACGCCTTTTACCCACAGAGGTGCAACTAAGGCGCAAACTTTTGGCCTATGTGGTTCGTCCCATGATGTCATAGGGGGCGAGCCTATCACAATATCGGGTGCTGATCCTAGACCCCGGGCTGAAAAGAAGAAGTAAGAAGAAAAGCCCATTGTAACTGCATGGAATAGCCCACTATGATAAAAGTTTGATCTATACGCTAATTTAATGTTATATTATAGAGTACGCTACACTATAGTTGCTTTCCCGTTCGTCTTAGGTGAAAATTACTTTTGAACCAGTGGTAGAGTTAATGTTGACGACATTTAAATGATGTATATTTTAAAGGTTCAATTAAATTATTTCATGTCATTTCATTACGTTGGCATACAAACTTCTTTTTGCTTTTTACCGCACAATATATTGAACATCATAATTTATACCATGTTTTATGCAAAACAAATTGATTTGATTTGAAAAAGCAAAGTTACCAATGAATTATTGAATACATACATATCGTACAGATTATATGCCACAATTTATCAGAAAACATCAATTTTAACTTAACAAAATTTCAATCAACCGTTATTTTCAAAATTTGGAATTGTGCCCAATAAACGCCAATAAAATCCCCCTGATATGAGACCTTTAAATTGGAAAATGAAAAAGAATAAATCCGATGCTATGTATATTATTTTCTATGTAAATTAAGTAAAACGAATATGAAGCCATAGCTTCAAACAATACGACGCCATATTTGAATGGCGGCCATGTTGTCTCGTGTTCCGACAGAACAAAGCACATCGCGTCAGCACAATGGCGGTAAACTGATACGAATGAGTCCCGTTCGAGCGCTAATTTGTGTTATTGAATAATTTGGTGTCAGTACGGCCACACATGGTGCGTGTGTGGCCGTAGACTTAACTAAGTTTTTGTAGTGGCAAAGGTAATAGTTTGTGGAGCCGCAATTTAGTAGGTTATTATAGTCGATTTTTTTTTTGGTTTTTTATTCGTCCTTGGAGAACAGGCTATAGTCTTACGACCATAGTGTCTAGTCTCACGTATTTATTACATTTGAAATAAGGATTAGTTCTTTTTTTTAATCAATGGTGGACACGGTGCACCTTTCGAAACCTACGAAAACTATGTTGGTTATTGAGATATTTTCTTTCTATGCAATTAAATGAAGCAAAGTCCTTCGCGAAATGGCAGGCGCTTTGACTATTCTTAAAGTAGGTGACTGAACCCAGAACTTTGAATTACAACGGTCACTGAAGCGGGACCTTTGTTTATAGGATTCTACAGGTAACTATAACTTTCATATAGGATGTGTTGGCAAATATAATATTACTAGTTGACCCGACAGTCGTTGTCCCGTCTTAACTATGAATTTGCAGCGCGCATTCTGTCAATCGCTGACAGTTATTTCAAACAATTGACAGTTATATAAAATTAATATTTTCCGCGCAATTTTTAGATTTTTTTTCTTTCATAAGACCTTCTCCTGACAATAACAAACACAACAAAAAAAATAGTGTAATCGGTCCAGCCGTTCACGCGTGATGGCGTGACCAAGGGAAATAGGAATTCATTTTTATATATACTTAGTCTGGCCATAAATACTGTTACACTTAATTATAAAAAAATATTACATTTGAATTTCGAATCTGTCATTTTTATACGATTGTTCATTGTGTTTTCTCATTTTGGCGCCAATACATTGTAAAATATTTTGCGATATTAAAATGGTGTGGGGTGATAAAGAGAACCGAATCGCTGTGATAGCATTACACAAAGTAGGTATGGAGCCAAATGCAATTTTTAAAACTCTCCATACACTTGGTATTAGTAAAATGTTTGTGTACCGGGCTATTAATAGGTACAATGAGACCTCCTCTGTTTGTGACAGAAAAGATCTGGCCGTCCACGTAGTGTTCGTACGAAAAAGGTGGTCAAAGCAGTAAGGGAAAGAATTCGAAGAAATCCTGTCCGAAAGCAAAAGATTTTATCTCGGGAAATGAAGATAGCACCTAGAACCATGTCGCGTATTTTAAAAGATGACTTAGGACTTGCAGCCTATAAGAGACGCACTGGCCATTTCTTAACTGATAATTTAAAGAAGAATAGGGTGGTAAAATCGAAACAACTACTGAAGCGGTACGCAAAGGGAGGTCACAGAAAAATTTTGTTTACGGATGAGAAAATTTTTACAATTGAGCAACATTTTAACAAACAAAATGACCGTATTTATGCTCAAAGCTCTAAGGAAGCTTCCCAATTAGTCGACAGAGTGCAACGTGGACATTATCCGACTTCAGTGATGGTTTGGTGGGGTGTTA
>NC_051119.1:2347638-2370162 GCF_014839805.1 Manduca sexta
AAAATAATTATATTTGCTATAAATATTATTTAGATATATAAGTAGAAACATAAAACAAAAAATGATAAAACATAATAAAAGTGACAAAACATAACATCTTATGTTATAACATGTAGTGGTGAATGTGATGAATTATAATTATTTATTGTGAGTACGTAATAATTGCAGGACTTCTTTCCTATATTTAGGAATGTCCGTGATATGGTACAATTTACAATATTAATGAGAAGTGGGATTTATAATATTATTGAGATGTTACAAATTTCCATTTTAATTCTGAAGCAACATTGCTTTCTTTCACCAGGCTGGTTCAAATAAGCTACAAAGCATCTCGACCTGGACGAATCTGGCTACAACATACCGTAACTACAACAAATAAAAAGAAAATCCTTATGAAAATTCGCATAAAACTCCACTTGACTGAATGAAACTGTATCAAATAAATCACAATAAGAAGCCTCCCAACATCAGTATCAACATTGCAAATTAATTTAAACATAAACCTCGCGAGAGGGATCAGGGGAAGGCGGTCCACTTCCTTATTGTGGGATTTCTTTGGCCATTTGTCATAACCGCGAGGTGGGGAGGGACAGTGCGGTGGTTTTTGTCAGTTTGTGCTTAAATAAATGTAGAGAGGGAGAGAGAGAGAATATTAGCGGCGATAGCCTAGTTGGGAGTGGAACGAACTGCCGACACGAATGTCCGCTGGTTCAAAACCCAAAGGCATTCTGACTTTTCTAAAATTATGTGTGTATTCTTGGTAAATTATCTTATACTATCTAATATCATAAAAATACTGTAAATATGAGTGTTTCTCGAAATAAATGTAGTCAGTAACAAAGGTAGCTGAATGAACTCGAGACTTCAAATCATTTTGCTCGTAGTATAATATAATTTTATTTTTCTTTGTCTAAAATAAACTTAAACCTATACTTAGGAATATAAACCGATTTTATTAAAAAAAATACAAACTATTACAAGTCTAATCTTAATCTTTAATTAATTACAAATTATCATTAATTTATTATTACTAGCAGAAATTCAACACTATATTGCAACGACTGTCTCGTCCGAATGCCAACGGCAAAGTGAGTCCGCACTGGCGCAGGCGCTCGTTCGAGCTCTCCCTCCTCCCTTCCACAACTACTGTGACGTCACGTAGGCCACGCCTTCCACAAACTAAGTTCGCTCCTTATTCTATTATAAGGGTTTTGCTATGATCCCCAATGACTGGGTGACAATTAATGCAGACCTTATTTTTATGTGTGTCTAAAAGAAAAACACTCCATACAGTTATACAGTTATATCCAACACACAACACAGAAGGCACCATTAAACAGAAGCACAAGCACAAAATAGTCTACAGTGAAGTAACAATGGACAGTTCAACATTACAACACAGAAAGGAAGAATTAAGAGGAACTAGCATACAAATATAACATTCCGCGTAGCGTAAGCGGCAGCGGTAGCGGGAGCGAGCAGCGTGCGTTCCGCGTCTATTACAGGTCTCGACTGGCTGGTCAGCCGGCGATGTGACGTGGCGCTGCAACGTGTGCGCACCGCACCGCACCTCACACCGCTGACTCCTTGTGCGTAAGGATATACCTATACGCAGAAGGTGTGACACTGCTCGATGGTTGATGTTGATATCGACATCGACAAATGGTTACGCATTGAAGTAATGTGCTTGTATATATCTAAGTAATAAATATAATATTATGATTGTTGTGAATAGTTACTGTAAGTGTAAATAAATATATATAATGTAAAAATATACTTTTTATGTAGATAGATATTTTATATATAATTATGTTCAGTGTAGGAAAGTTGCCTACACCACCCTCCAGAGGCCGTCAAGGTCTATAAAAATCGGTGAATTTCACCCGACGTCCAGAACGAGTGACGTACTCTTTTGTAATATCTGGTGAGGGCTCATCGTTATGGTCAGACAGTATGAAGGCCGGTTTAATTCGGTCTATCGATACTGTGACCTCCTTGTTTTTAAACAATATTTTAAAAATTTTATCCCCTCTATACAAAACTTTATGAGGACCTGAATAAGCCGGTTGAGTGAACCACGTGAAGCGTCTTCACGAAGGAAAACGTGATCACAGGTGGCGAGATCCTTAAAAATAAAAATTTTCGGCTTGCCATGATGAGTTGTAGGTGTCGGTTGTAGTTTTCTGGCGAAGTTTCTAATACGGGCAATAAATTCGGACGTATCCGTGGTACCCACCGTAGTAGAGTCGAAAAATTCGCCCGGTAATCTCAATGGTTCGCCGTACACCAATTCGGCCGAGGAAGACTGGAGGTCTTCTTTAACGGCAGTTCGAATACCTAACAACACCCACGGTAGTGACTCGGTCCATCTATCATTCCCATGGCATACGATCGCAGCTTTGAGTTGCCTGTGAAACCGCTCCACCAGGCCGTTACATGCCGGGTGGTAAGCTGTAGTCTGCCTATGCTCGAATCCGGCTATCCTAGACAAACACTGAAAGAGGGCCGACTCGAACTGGCGGCCACGATCAGTTGTAATGTTTGTAGGACAGCCGAATCGACCTATCCAGCCCGACAGTAAGGCTTTGGCAACTGTTTCTGCTGTGATGTCTTCAATCGGTATTGCTTCCGGCCATCGAGTGAAACGATCAACTGCCGTTAGGCAATACCGATACCCACATGAGAGAGGCAGAGGTCCCACAAGGTCAATGTGGATATGTTTAAAGCGCGCTCGAGGTAAATTGAAGCTGCCTAGTGGAGCGGTCACATGACGACTCACCTTGGCGCGCTGGCATGAAATACAGGATCGCGCCCAGTCTCTGCAGTCTTTACGTATTCCTGGCCACACGTAACGTTCGGCAATTAACTTGGCCGATGCATTGGCGCCAGGGTGACTGTATGCATGAAGACTGTCAAAGATCTGCTTCCGAAAGAACTTTGGCACGAATGGTCTAGAAGTCGGCGTACTGACGTCGCAGTACAGGGGTACTCGACTTCCAGGTACTTGAAGTTTCTCCAGGCGCAGTGATGAACCTTCTTCTAATAGCTTAGAGTTCAGGATCCGAAGCTTGGCCCTTGGCTAATGTCTCGAGGTCGACAGGTACTCCCAGTTCTTCAATCCGCGACAGGGTATCGGCTACGACGTTGTCTTTCCCTGATATATGACGGATGTCGGTCGTGAACTGAGAGATGAAATCAAGGTGTCTATACTGCCTTGGCGAACAGTTTTTCTTCCTTTCGTGGAAGGCGAAACTGATCGGTTTGTGGTCAGTATAGACAACGAAATGCCTGGCCTCGAGCATATGTCGGAAGTATTTGACTGCTTCGTAAATGGCGAGCAGTTACCTATCATAAGGCGAGTACTTTACCTGAGAAGGGCTTAACTTCTGAGAGAAAAAGCTAAAGGCTGCCACGAGTCGTCCTTCAGCTGTTGGAGAACTGCGCCAATCGCCTTGTCTGACGCATCAGTCACTAGGGCGAGTTGTGCGGTGCAGTCTGGGTGGGCTAATAGAGCGGCGTTAGCAAGGCTTTCCTTGCAGGCTTCGAAGGCTACTAGGGCGTCACCTGTTAAATCAATCGGATGTGATCCCTTAACCGACCCAGTTAACAATAAGTGCAAAGGAGCTTGAATTTGGGCGGTGCGTGGGAGGAATCTCCTATAAAAATTTAACATACCCAAAATGCCCTTAACTGCCGCACGTTTGTTGGGACAGGGAAATCCTTTATAGTCTGGACTTTGGCGTCAAGTGGTCGGGAGCCTCGTTCGGAGATGCTGTAACCTAAAAACGTTACCTCCTCTGCTCCGAAAACGCACTTTGACGTGTTGATCACCATGCCGTAATCCTTAAGTCTGCCAAAGATGATACGGAGGTGCTCCTCATGCTGTTTAGGGTCTTGTGAAAATACTAAAAAATCGTCCAGGTAACAAAATACAAAATCAAGACCCCTAGTCATCTCGTCCACGAACCATTGAAAAGTTTGGCCCGCGTTACGAAGACCGAAGGTCATAAAAGGAAATTCGTATAATCCGAACGGTGTGGTGATCGCTGTTTTAGGAATATCCTCTGGGCTGACAGGTATCTGATGGTAGGCTTTACCAGGTCTAAGGTGCTAAATATTTTGCAACCAGCTATAGAATGGGCAAAATCGTGAATATGCCTGATCGGGTACCTGTCAGGCACAGTGCGAGCGTTCAACATGCGGTAGTCACCACACGGACGCCAACCATTGTCCTTTTTTGGCGCCAGATGTAACGGTGAGGACCATGGACTTTCTGATGGTCTGGTAATCCCGCTAGCAAGCATAGATTGAAATTCTTGCTGGGCTATTTTAAGTTTGTCAGGAGCGAGGCGACGAGGCGGTGAGGAAACTGGAGGCCCTGATGTCGTACGTATGTGGTGTACGGTGTTGTGTGGGATAGTCCGATGCGTACCAGCTGGTCGGGTTATCTCTGGGAATTCATTAAGAATTTTATGATATTGAGTATTCCCGGTTGAGACTTTAATAGAATAAAGACTAAGACTATCAACCACGAGGCTAGCTACGGTAGTTACAGAGGTGGTATTATCAACTAGGCGCTTATTTCTACAATCCACCATAAGGTTATAAAAATTAAGGAAGTCTACGCCTATAATAGGCTTTGATACGTCTGCTACTACAAAACGCCAAGTAAAAGTTCTCCGTAAACCAAGATTTAAATTTAAATGTGCATAGCCATATGTCGAGATGCTGGTACCGTTGGCGGCGCATAGTTGAAACTCCGTTGGAGCACGACGATCACGCAGTAACGAACGTGGGAAAACACAGAGGTCGCTGCCGGTGTCGACCAAAAATTGCGTCTTCGAGAAACGGTCGGTTACGAAAAGGCGACCAGCAGAAGATGGGCAATCGTCAGTCGCCATTACCGACTGCCCTTCGAGTTTTCCGACTTATAATCGCAGGGGCGGACGCATTTGCTGGCCCTGTCTCCAAACTTGGCGTGGTACCAACAAAGTGGATATTTTCGGTAGTTGGACTGTGACCGTTGTCTTGAAGATGATCCGCTACGGGGTCGAGCAGTTCGGGACCTAGATCTTCCACTTCTCTGGGATGCCAGCTTCTGGAATTGCCTCCGAAGTTCGGCTACTTCCCGTGTCAAATCACTGATTACAGAACTGGGATTATCTTGACTCACGGAGGCGACCTTTGGAGACGTCGTAGATAAGTCGTTGACTCGATCGAATCAGCCAGATCTTCAAGCGAAGTTGTACCTGGTTGACCTGCAAGTACTGTCTGAATGCCATAAGGGAGACGACTGATCCATATGGTCTTCAGAAAGTCGTCTGGAACATCGGATCCGGCGAGACTTTGTAAATGTCGAAGAAAACGGGACGGTTTTTTCGATCCCCGAGCTCTTCATGCATGAGTAATTGCTTAAGCTTCTTTTCATTCGACTCAGTTAATCGCTTAATGAGCAACGCTTTTAATGTGTGCTCATATTTATTTTCCGCTGGTGGTTTTATAATAATATCTTTTACCTCTTTCGAGTACTGATTGTCCAGTTGGTTAATAACATGATTAAATTTAGTCTGGTCACTGGTTATTCTATTAATAGCGAATTGTCCTTCCACTTGGGCGAACCAAATCTCCGGTTCTTCAGGCCAAAAAGGTGGAATGCGTATGCTCACCTTGTATACCTCGCCATCACGATCTGTCGACGCTTTCCCATCACTAGCTGTAGACGGTGTGCCGCGTGCTTTCTCCATTTTAAATTTTGGTCCGTGTGGAGGTCACCAATATAAGGGTTTTGCTATGATCCCCAATGACTGGGTGACAATTAATGCAGACCTTATTTTTATGTGTGTCTAAAAGAAAAACACTCCATACAGTTATACAGTTATATCCAACACACAACACAGAAGGCACCATTAAACAGAAGCACAAGCACAAAATAATCTACAGTGAAGTAACAATGGACAGTTCAACATTACAACACAGAAAGGAAGAATTAAGAGGAACTAGCATACAAATATAACATTCCGCGTAGCGTAAGCGGCAGCGGTAGCGGGAAGCGAGCAGCGTGCGTTCCGCGTCTATTACAGGTCTCGACTGGCTGGTCAGCCGGCGATGTGACGTGGCGCTGCAACGTGTGCGCACCGCACCGCACCTCACACCGCTGACTCCTTGTGCGTAAGGATATACCTATACGCAGAAGGTGTGACACTGCCTCGATGGTTAATGTTAATATCGACATCGACAAATGGTTACGCATTGAAGTAATGTGCTTGTATATATCTAAGTAATAAATATAATATTATGATTGTTGTGAATAGTTACTGTAAGTGTAAATAAATATATATAATGTAAAAATATACTTTTTATGTAGATAGATATTTTATATATAATTATGTTCAGTGTAGGAAAGTTGCCTACACTATATTTTCCCCAGATTTTTATAAATCTTTTTAAAGCTGACTAGATTTTGATGGCGACTCCACCCTCGTGAATTTTTTTATCCAAGATAAATATTTTCCCGGTATAAAAGTAACCTATAGCACTCAGAGGTAATATAGCTTCCTATTAATAAAATAAATCAAAGTCGGTTTAGTAGTTACTGAGATTATCGCGTTCAATCAAACAAACTCTTCACCAACATTAGTATGGATTAAATAAATAATTAGAACATTTCATTTGAAACCTAATTAAACTCCGATCACAAGTTAAAATTAGGGTTCAAATCCATTAATTACTATACCTGTTAATTAAAGTTTCTTGACATTTCAAATGAAAAATCTAAGGTAAAAATCTAGATTTATTATAACTACATGCCTTGTGGTGATCCCTCCTTATGGGATTGACAAACTTATCATCTTCAAGCACATTTGGGCTATTTTTACGAATTGGAAGACTTTAATACCTTTATGGGAATCCATTATTTTCGCAGACATAAAAAAACGCGTTATCGCTACCGTCATTTGGGGGGAAGTGGTGTTGGTTTCACCGGTCTTTCGAATCAATGTCGTTACTCGGGAGTATACCATCATCCGAGTGAGTATTGGACCGAGTCCCTAACCCCTGTATACCACCGGCATACCAACCAAAACCCAACCAGCAACGACTTGGTTGTGTCTCTGGCATGACTAAATACATGGGCGGATTCTGCTTACCATCAGGCGGACTGCTGGCTCGTTTCGCAATTAAAAAAAATAATAAATCCAAAAAATAAGTATTCTAAAACTATAATTTTTCAAGTTGTCATTCTGTAACCTGCCAAAAAATTTATTGGGTGCTTGCTAAGGCAATTAAAAAATCTAAAAATAACTTATATTTCTAAAAGTATAATTTCTCAAGTCATTCTGAACCCTGTCAATAAGAAAAAAATACAAAATCGCGGTAAAATCCGAACACTAGTTTTTTTAAAACTATAATTTTTCAAGTTGTCATACTGAACTGTATCAAATGGCAGCTCCACCGTGGGTCGAATCGTCAGATCACGTCAGAACGAATACATTATCCTATTTGCTTTACAGACGTTTTGTATGGAAGAATCAAATTGCAAATGGCCGACTTTCCCGTTTTATTTTCTGCACCTAATGTCGTAGATTTGAATAAGTAGATATAAAGAACAGAGATTCATTTGAAGTTGCTTTTACTCATAGTATCGTATGTTTACCAAAGTAAATAATAGTCTCTATATCAATACGCTTAGAGGTGATTTTTCAATGGTGACATAATTATCATAAACGACTTCTTTTTGTACTTATTGCTGTTATAGATAAGAAAATGCACAAAATGAAACATAGTCAAATACCCTATTGCTTAAAGTCGAAAATGGCCTGTAGACGGTATAGGGCCACTGACTATAAATTATTAAAAATAATACCACAATGTTTAGGCTCAGGATTTGAACTCAAGATCTCTGGCCACAGCTCTATACTACGCGTGGACCAAGGTAACGTGTACTTCTTGTTAATATACAAAAAATCATTGGAAATATGCAACATACGTAATGGATTGATGTATTACCTAACTTTGTCTCTCGTTCTTACGTCAAATAATGATTTCTTACTTACGCAAATGTTAGATATCTAAATGTTATTTATACTACACAGTCGTAAAATGTAGATAGATATTGAAATTAACTTTTCGGACGACTAACACCTTAGTCCCCCCTGTACTAGACGATAAAGGATAAACCCGTAATTCATAGACGTTTTTTATCTAAGGACGGAGTAAAGTTGTGATAACAAGTCTGTTTCTCAGTGCTGACGGCATGGCAGCCTTCGCAGTGCGTAGACATAGGGCCGTTGTGATTGGCTAATATTGAGATATAACTTGAATCTAGTTTGCTGTCAGATAAACAAAGCTGAACAAACAGCAAGCTGTCAAATAATAAAGCCGACAAACAGACTTGTTATCACAGGAATGCTCCTTCCTTAGATAAAAAACGTCTATGAATAAGGGGGTAAGTCTTCGAAACGTTTCAAGAATCATAATATAAAACCACGATAAAATCCGAAAAATAGTTTTACGTCAAATAAAACTAGAGTAAGAGAGCAGATTTTTACAACTTTTAATAAATGTTTTAAGACAGTTTTCTCTAGATATTGTATGAAAACATAAAAGTGGAATAAGGTTAGGTGGCTAAGACCTTTAATTGTCGAGTGTGACATTTCTTGCTTCTGCATTTTAGCTTTCTCGACTATAATTTCCAGACGTCATAGAGTCCTTTGTCCCTTATCATCTTTAGCCTGAATTCTGTATCTGTAACAAAAACCCGTTATCCTTGCGTGTAAGCGAGAAAGCTATCAATCATCAATAATTTATGTGCCATTTAAGGTTGTCGCACACTTACTTCTAGTTAATAATCGCCTTCCCCAGTAATACTGGGGAAAGCGATATTTTTTCTATAGAAAGAAAGATTTTTTCTATAGAATGGCAAATATATCGTTTTCGTAATTTTACGGATTTTATCAAGGTTTTTTATATTATAATCTTTCAAACATAAAAAAATATTTATATTATAATCTAAACATTACAGCCAATAAAACTAATTTGTACAACACTTATCATTTTATACTAATCACGTTGCCAATAAGTTGTTTCCATAATAATTTCTTACATTAACGCGAATATTAAACTATAAAATAAAACCACGTAAAATTATAATATAAAAAATAGCAAATCCGTAAAATAGTTTTCTGACAAAGAAGTTTGCAATTTAAACTTTGAAACCTGTTCATAAATGTTACGGAATATGGTGACGTCTCTTGGCGCTGTAGATACAACTTTACATCCATGGATTAATTATTCATATGTATGTAAGTTAATAATATGTTTGTGTTATGATTGTGCACCTTTTTTGTATAATAAGTGACTCGCATAGTGGTTGCACGTGGGTTTGTAAAACGCGAAACAAAGCACGAAATGAAAGTGCAAAGCAGTTAATAAAAGGATTATTTGATATCTCCTTCCTGCCCTAATAATAAACTTCCAAATTGCTTGTGAATTTGTATTAAGTATGTCCCAACCCTAACCCTGAAAGGGAAACTGACAATGACAAAAGCGGGTCTATATTTTAGAGGAAAAAACAACGATTTACAAAAAATCCTTTCACTGGCTCACAAAGAATCACTATCGGAATCACACGGCATAAGAAATACCGACGTCTTTGTCACCCAATGTTATCTTTATTTCGACGGCTTTTACTAGGGTATGTAACTAGCGGTGACGAAGTATGAAATTCTACAAAGCTACAATACTACTAATACTAATTACAGTTCAATTTTAGTGCATTGTGCTATAAATAAAATCGGCGATAGCCTAGTTAGGTGTGGAACGGACTGCCGAGACGAATGTGCGCAGGTTCAAATCCCAAGAGCACACACCTCTGACTTTTCTAAAAAGTCATATGTGTATTCTTTGTGAATTTATCGTTTGCTTTAACGGTGAAGGAAAACATCGTGAGGAAACCTGCACATCTGAGAAGTTCTCTATAGGAATTTCGAAGGTGTGTGAAGTCTACCAATCCGCACTAGGCCAGCGTGGTGGACTAAGGCCTAATCCCTCTCAGTAATAGAGGAG
Source organism: Manduca sexta (assembly GCF_014839805.1). Classification (NCBI taxonomy): domain Eukaryota; kingdom Metazoa; phylum Arthropoda; class Insecta; order Lepidoptera; family Sphingidae; genus Manduca; species Manduca sexta. The sequence goes on from NC_051119.1 coordinate 2,357,701, forward strand.
GCCCGTGCTCAGCAGTGGGCAAGTATATAATAGAGGGCTGATATTATTATTATTATGCTATAAATATCAATTATTTATGTATGATGTTTTTTTTAACAGTTTGCTCACATGTATTACAAAACGGAAGCCGGTATGAATCCGTTTATACCCACACTGCGCCACTGGCAACTAGATAGTACTTGCATCTCAGCCTAATTAAAGAGTCTATTGTGTACTATTCGGGATAAAAAAATAGCCTACATGTTACTCCGGAAAATGGTCTATACATCGGCGAAATTTCATCCAAATCTATTCAACGGTTTTTGAGTTAAGTTCTCCCAAACATCAAAACATATTACCACTCTTTCGCATTCGCTATACAGAAGTTGTGTTTGGCTTTTTTATACGGCATGGTAATGTCCCCATTACATTGAATGATTTTGACTGTCTCGGTGACGTAATTGTAATATGGATATGGTACAAGTACGACTACTGCGAGATTCTGGATTCGAATCCCGGGTCGTGCCAAAAATAAATGTGATTGGATTTTTCCATCTCGAAAATTTTTCAGTCACAGCCGGAGTCAGGAAGTTAGCGGTGTGATGCCCCTGTGCCTCGAAAAGTACATAAAGCCGTTCGTTATCTCTATCCGGTCATGTCGAATTGCCGTCTCGTCGTACTATGAGAGTAAAGGAACAGAGAGTGCACCTGTGTATTGCGCACACACTTGTGCACTATAATATCTCCTGCGTACCTGGTTGACTCAGTTGAGATTGGCCGCCATGGTCGGAATTCAGCTAGGAGGGATTCAAATCTGTGAGTGGAAGAGTGTCCAGATAGCGTGGACTGACAGTTTTGCCAGGCGGTTTTATACCTACACTCTTTTACAACAAGGCTTTACTTTCAACCACTAAAACAAAATATTCGACAATAACACGCTACACGACATTGTTAAAAACGTTTTAAACCAGAATTGAGATATGAAATATGCAAATCGTATTAACATAGTTTGTATTCACTTTCATCAGATATGCAACTAAAAATAATAGTATAAAAATATGAATACTGGTATAGTAATGGTTTTGAACTCGACATGAGAAAGGACGGGTATTGCATTTGCTTGAATAAAAAAATGACTGCCGTATACATTTTTGTTTTTTTTTTTACTATTCTGCCGTGCTAAGCGCAAAAGCGGTGTCAGTGAAACCTTATTTCGAGATAATCGAAGTTTTGTAAATATAGCTTTATATTTTTGTATGTAAAAATGAAATAGAGAAACTCTTCGAATTTTTTTTAAACAGGTTCTAAACAAGATACCGTTATTTAAGTATTTCTTTAAGCTATCTGACGACATAAAAATCAAGATTTTGTTTTTTTTGTGATACCGCTTTTGAGCTTAGCATGGCAGTATATATAAATCGAATTTATTTTTCTCCCAGGGGTTAACAGCGCAGTCTCGCTGGCTATGCTTTGCATTATGCTTGCAAATGTATCGAATTCGTTACAACAGATAAGAAAAAACAAATTTAAAGACACACACTAAGGAGGCGTTTTAACCTCAAGAATAGGGTCGTTTACAACTAGATAAGCTAGTTATAAAGCACCACGGATAAAATTAAATGAAAGGGTCCTATCACATGAGCTGTTACATTAGATTACAATACGCACGGCAAAACGCCAGAAAGCACGGAAATTCCGTCTAGTCTCTACAAGGTCCATGTAGTATACAACCCCAGATGATTTGGCCAAAAAACAACCAACCATCAGTACTCAAGTAAAATGACCTTTAAGTAAGTCTAAGCCGTACCTCCGATTACAAAATCCATAATTAAATAACTACCGAATACGCAAGCCGACTTAAATAACGTCTGCTTAAAACTTAGCTAATTAAACTTCGCTCCTGAGGGACCCTGGGCTTGTTTATCCCACGACCATCAAAGTAGTGTTGACGGGACGTGTTTACGACACTTTTGTTAACATTTTAGATGTAGTTATTGTTTATTAGTCTAGATTTTGGTTGAATTATAAATTTTGTACTATCTAGAGGCGATGTTTATAATTATAATTATGTAAGTGGAGATACCTTCGTCGGGGATGGAGAGGATTGCTGAGACGAAGGGCAAGGTTTGAAATCAAGCCAACTTTGACTTTACAAAATTATGATTTCTTATGTTTACGCGAATGTTAGACATTGGAATTAAACTAATTGTCGGATTCTATCGTGATTAGTACAATATCTACCTAGGTACCTAGGTAGATATTGTAACTAACTTTACGGATGAACAACACCTCAGTCCCCCCCGTGACCATGAAGGCTGCAAAGCCTTCGAAACGTCGGGAGAAAAATAAAATACTAACCGCGATAGAATCCGGAAAATTAGTTTAATTTCAATTTTTTAAATTACGTGTATTTTCTGTCTTTTATCGCTTGCTCTACGTGTTTCGAGGATATGTGAAGTTTGCCCGCACTAAGCCAGCGTAGTGGACCAATGCCTTAACCCTTTCAATAGGCGAGGAGGGAGGATGTATATAATACAGGGCTAATATAATGTATATCTATATTCCAAATGCGAAAATAACTCTCTCCTTTACGCTTTAACAAATGAACCACTGAAACAATATCGATGAAAGGTATGAATGTAGTTTAAGACCCTTGGGAAGGACATAGGCTGTTATCCCGGGAAAATTATAGCGGGACTTTTATCCCAGAAAACTTTTTGACGCGGACGGAGCCGCGTGGGAAATGCTAGAATTATAAAAGTGATAATTAGGTTATTGAATTCCCAAAATGGGTTTATATAAGTTAATGTAAATGGGATTTTCTCTCGACTAAATAAAATATAGGTTTGTATTGACATGCACGAGTGCCTGATGGCCTAGTTGGTTGTAGAACAGACTGCCGAGACGAATGTCCGCAGGTTCAAATCCCAAGGGCACACACCTCTGACTTTTCTATAAAGTTATGTGTGTATTCTTTGCGAATTATCGCATGCTTTAACGGTGAACGAAAACATCGAGAGGAAACCTGCATACCTGAGAAATTTTCTATTAGGAATTTTGGAGGGTGTGTGAAGTCTACCAACCCGCACTAGGCCAGCGTGGTGGACTAAGGCCTAATCCCTTTCAGTAATAGAGGAGGCCCGTGCCCAACAGTGGGACAGTATATAATACAGGGCTGATATTATTATTATTATTATATTGACATTGCGATAATAAATGAGACCAAACTCATCTTTATCTCTGCTAACATTGTACCAAAAGTCTTCAATGAATAAGGAATATTTTTACCAAAAATTCCAGTTTTACAATTAATTTTTTTTTGGTCCTTTTGTAGTTTAATACGAATATGGCGTGTGCATGAGTGAATTTGTGACAAAGTGAGAGGTTACCGCTGCTAGGAATTATTTTAGAGTAGTAGTAGTGGCTTTAGGGTGTAATTAATTATCTCTGCCATCTGTCGAGAGGTTATCTTCTCTAGTCAATCGACACTCCATTGGACCCCATTCCACTTACCATCAGATGCAGCGTAATTTAGCCGTTCCCGTATATCAAAAATATCAGGGCGTGTAAAATTTACATAACTTTTTATTGATATTTATTTTGTTCGAAACATTCATTTCTTTATTTTAGAGGTACGGTTCGAGTAACTTTTTTTTATTGCTTTGAATGACGAGACGTGCTTGCAATTCGCCTAATGGTAAGCGATACGACCGCCCATAAACAGTAGAACAACACCCAACACCATGAATTACAAAGTATTGTTTGGTATTCTACTGCGCCCGCCATCCTGAAACATGAGATGTTAAGTCTTATTATGTCCAATAGTTACACTGGCTACAATGTCCTCCAAACCTGAACACGACGTTACCTACACACTGCTTCTTGGCGGCAGAAATAGATATTAAGGTGGTACCTGACCAGGCTGGCTCTCACATATGAAAGACCTACCAGTAACTTATTATAAAATGTTCATTTTTTATATTATTTAATAATACAATGTAAAAATGACCGTACAGTTCTTCTAGTATTGTAAGTGTTTATGGATACAGAACACTTTAAATCAGTTGACCACTTACTCCTTTAACAGCTTACGTTATAAAATATATCCACCATTACATAATTTAGTTTTTATTACTATTATATTCCGAAGCTGGGGAAAGCGCGTACATTATAACAAGAAAAACAAAGCACTTAAGTATTCTTAGAACATATAATAATAGATTGTTCCATAATTTTATACGCGTTATCCTGTGGTTTTTCTATACTTCATATTTTAGTTCTTACATAATACTAATATTAACGCAAAATTATGTAAAAAATTTTGGATGTTTATTGGAAGTAAACACAAAAACCGTTGAACAGATTTGGAAGAAATTTGGCACATGAATAGCCATGTTTCCGATTACTACAACTGTTGGCGACGCGCCGACCCCGCCAGCTGCGTGCCGGCCCTTCCGATGTGAAAAATAGTGACAGGTGCGCGTATGTGACGTGTCTACCCTCTCTCGATGATAGGGACATCATACGGACGATATAACTCAGTGAACAGTGTTAGTGAGTAAGGTAATTTGTAAATTGTTTGTCTTATTTTTGTTATAACTTATTGTAGATTTGATGTATAGCGGATATAATTATGTTTTTGGATAGTGTTCATTGTGCCCTTTTAATCGATATAGAACATGTACCAGTGTGATTTATATTTAATTAAATAATTGCCGAAAATGCCAAATGCCATAGTAAAAATGGTGTAGAAATTGGGTCAATAGGTCGCGGCTCTCTCTACGATATAGCCGCGACCCAGGTTAGCTAACTCGTTTAACGGGTTTGTTATGGGTTCAAGAATTTACCTCAAGAAAGTGAAGAAAACTGAAGACTCCTCGAGACGGAAGCATACCCGAGAAGAGTTACAGGGACGGGGTGGTTTAGGGACCATAGGGTGGCACTTGGCACAGCATTACGATTTATAAATTATTGTTTCTTATTTGCCACCTCTATCTATAAATTCCAAAATACTTTTACGAAAATCAGTTTATTTCCAAAATAAAAAGAAATAAAATAAATCTGTCAGCGTGTAATTTGTATTCAATACGCAAATAGTTTAAGCGTATAAGGGTGTAGGCACATGTCAACGCTTTTTATTAAGAGTTTATTCAAACAGCTCAACGACGGGACGAGCATGTCGCTCGCATTATGGTGAGGGCTACAATTATTCATAGTAGCAAAATCTATACTAGTATATAACGCTGAAGAGTTTGTTTGTGTGTTGGAATGCGCTAATCTCAGGAAGTATTAAACTGATTTTTATTTTTTTTCACTAATAGGAAAGTACATTACTCTTGAGTGGTGAAAGCTAGTTCATATCTCAGAAAATTATTTGGAACTGCAAGCAAAAACTAGTTAATAATATAGGCCAAAGTTCCCGTGTTCGGATCTTAGTCGGTAAAAACCCTGACATAAAATTACTAGATCAAAACTCGGAGTCATGTAAGGACTCCTTGGAAAGCTCTATATCCATTGGCCTTTTTCCAGATATCTCTCCGGCCATGTCATGCCTTCTCATCGGATTTCACAGTAAAGGAACAGAGAATGCACCTGTTTTACGCACTTGTACGCTACAATATCTCCTACTTGAGTAATCGATAAGATTGGCTGCAGCCGAAATTGAGCCTGGCTGATTTTACTGTATTTATTTTGTTTATACCTCCATGGCGTATTACGTGCGCGGTTCGACACCGCACTGAAGTCCCGAGTCCGAAGTCCGAATCGAACAGCGATATTCGATTTTCTGCTCAGTATCAGCCCTGAATCTAAAATTTGTACCCGATATTGCAAATCTCCTATCTTGGGAAGAAGTACACATGACAAAAATTCGATGCTATGGTTGCCTCTGCTTTCCCCTCCGGGTATAAAGACGTGTTTTTGTTTAATTTATTAATCGTGTGAATACGCCTTTACGTGCTTACTGCGCACATTGTTTCTTATGAGATCATAGACTAGATAGGGCACGAACCTTTGATTCCAGTCGCGAGCATGTACTGAGCATTATTGTGGCATTATCGATTTTGAATGTTGGTGATAAAGGATTAAGAGCTGTTTTCATCAATGTGACTCAAATCCCGGTTAGAAGGAGTTTTAGGAATTGGGGCCTCGGTCCACTGCTCGCTCTGATGATGCTATGAATGCTTCTGGTGATCATGACTTCTGAGATGAGGAATAGTATTTTTATACTTGTGGTAGGTCTTTCTTATGTGAGAGTCCGCCTGGGTAGGTGCCACCGCAATGTCTATTTCTGCCGCCAAGCAGCAGTGTGTAGGTAACGTCGTGTTCAGGTTTGGAGGACATTGTAACTAGTGTAAGTACTGGACATAATAACACTTAACATCTCATGTCTCACGATGGCGAACGCAGTGGAGTACCAAACAATACTTTATAATTCAGGGTGTTGGATGTATTTCTTCTTTTTATGGGCGGTCGTATCGCTTACCATTAGGAGAACGTCAAGCTCGAATCGCTATAGTGATTTAAAGTCTTTTGTAGCGAGAAAGGCTATTTACACGAACGAAGCCGCGGTCCACACTTAGTCAGAAATACAATTTAAGATCAGCCACCACAAATCAACGCATCAAATGTAAAATATTTATCCTTTTACCACTGCTTATTGCTTTTAAAAATTTAAAAAATAAAGCTTTTACCTTTTAAAAAGTTGCCAGCGTGTTAATTTTCCCGCCAATATTTATTGTAATCCGAAATAGTAATCAATACAGCTTATAGCTTTTGCAGATTTTATTTTTAATATTTCACAGCCGACAATAGATTCGTTCGGTTGTTAAAAACTGGCTTTCGCTTGTGGCTACATGCGCGTACGGTTTGGAATTTTATTTTATTTTACAACTTTCCTATAAACATAAGCAGTCTTACTTGTTTTAGCGTTAAGAGATGATTAAGAATTGCTTAAATAGCTGTCAAAAACATCATCGGTTTCCTAGTTTAAACCTTATTTAGAGGCAAGATGGCGGGTTTTGACTCACAGCTGATCGAGTAAATTTGTGTTTTAACTAAACATAGCTTTGGGATTTTTTTATAGATAAGACTGAAGGTGTAAAACCCGCATATAGCGACTGTCAAATTAATATTCAGTTATTTGTAATACATAAGTAAACTACAACATACATACATAACAAAATATAGACATAAAAAAGTGCGATGGGATCAGCCTATGTATATACGGTTTCAGACGGTCAGCATAACTGTTTCGGCTGGCGAGGAATATTCATCTCTCGTCAGTCGAAACTTTATTTCACTCTATCTACCCCGCTATTGTGTTTGCGTGATCATTGAAAACTTGCGTAAAAGTCTATTCAAATTATTCAAAATCCATACCACTTAGGCATAAAATATCATCCATTAGCTCAAGAATATACAGAATCATAATGTTTCCATAGAATACATACAAACAAACATTTTAGTTTCATATACATTTTTTACAACAAAACGCTTTATCTGCGGATATGTGGGCTGCACGTGTTTTATTTTTAAACCATTGTGCGCGAAAAGAATAAATTATTTGGAGCAGATTGCAGCCATAGGCTGATGGATTGATGGAGTTTTAAATGTAGTAAGGTTTTTAAAGGGAGTCTTTTTTGTTTAAATGATGAGACGAGTTTGCCGTTCGCCTGATGAAGCGATACGACCGCCCATAAATAGTAGAAACACTATCCAACACCTTGAATACAAAGTATTGGTTGGTATTCCACTGCGCTTGCTATCCTGAGACATACACTGAAATCCATAACACATTGGAGTTATGGATTTCAGTGTATGTAATTTGTCAGGCCGTTTGCGCGATATGGTGATAGGCTCGCCCCCTATCACATCATGGGATAGAACATACTTGGAAAAAGTGGGTGCCCTGGTTGTGCCTCTGCATACGCCTTCGAAGGTAAATGCGTGATGTGTGTGTGTGTGCGTGTGTGCGTGTGTGTTATTTGTCAGACTACATAATATTATTTTACCTGATGTTGAGTACACCGTAATGGAAGTGTTATGTAGATTGATACACAGTTGCTCGATGTGGGGTTCTTGCCAAATTTGTGAGCATTATAACAACGTGGGGCAAATTTGAGACGATGGAATATTTGGGAATAAGAAATTAACTGTACCGTAGGTGAAATATACTGTATTATTTGTGTAAAGAATGTTTTTTTGGGCACGCACTCAATTATTACTGGAGGAGTTTTATCGAAAACCATTATATTGGGGTTTTTTTTTAACTCAATTTAGGGGTAACACAAAGCAGACATCTGGCAACACTGGATCGACAAAAGACGCAACCAGTAGCAGCGTATGACGGTCGCTAGTATTGTGCTGAACTGTCTAATATTGGATCAACAAAACATCAATGCCCTATAAATGGCAGACTGAACTACTGGAGTGTGAGTGTGTGTGTATCCTCCGTCAATTTATTTGTTAAATAATTGCTAAATGTGGCTAACTGTTAAAGAATCGTAATTAAAGTGAAGTATTATCGGAGACTAATAAGTGGAAGTGTTTTCAAGCCTCAATATCTGCAACGAACCTTTTTATTGAGTGATATAATAGTGTACACTTAGCTGTGCCAAGACCACGTAATAACTTGCTAATTACCCTAAAATAATAATAAGCTCCATAAACTCTTATTACATTCAAGCGCAGCAAGAGGATATATACTTGTTTCAAGGGCGGAGGTGTGCAACAATTATTCACTTAACTGTTTAACAACATTTACAACTCAAAAGTGACCGTTGTTTTATTCAAATAACAACTGGACTTTTATCAACACTAGCAGCATATCATTTAAACTCCATCTAACGGATTTTTTTTGAATAAATAATGATTATAGAAATGCAAAGGCAGTGAATTAGAACTCACTTGATTACGAAATCTGTTACAATTATCCTAAACTACTTACCCATCATTCAAAAACATAAATGTATACACACTGAAGACAAACAATATAGAGGGCACTATAAGCAAAAATACTACTGTTTAAATTTATCGCTGACTCATTTAATTTAAGACTAAAAATGCCTGTAATATGTGCTGGATGTCACATGAAAATTCCAAACAGAAAATTCATTGCCTGCTATCACTGCAAATCTACATATGACTTGCAGTGCGGTAATATCACAGATAAAAAGTTTAACTTGATGACCGCTGAAACCAGAGCCACTTGGAAGTGTCACAACTGCCGCAACAATCAATCCAAAATTATGGACATTCCTACACCTGTACGCAACGGGCAAACTGCAATAACGAGCACACACTATTCATCTAACTCCCTGTATAACACTTCTGATATTAAAAATACATCCAAAACTAAAAACTCCACGCCGCAGGAACACCACAACTCACCTCCTGGAAGCATTTATGTGACCGAGGATGCCATGAGAGACTTATTCGACCATTTTAAGACCGACATTTGCAAAATTATCAAACAAACCGTCACTGAAGTTGTTGTAAGTAAGTTCATTGACATATCCCAGCAGATTAACGAATTTAAAGAATCCTTGTCTTTCTTCAACGATAAGTTCGAGTCGGTTATGACCAATTTACGAGAGAGTACTGCAACTATTGATAGATTACAATCTGACAATGCTGAATTAAAATCAACCGTCAAAGATCTCTCAGTCAGATTAAATTTAGCTGAACAGCACCTTCGCGATAGTAATGTGGAACTGCATGGCATTCCGGAACACCGTGGGGAGAATTTAGTTAACTGCCTCACTCAGCTGTGCACTACAGTAGGCGCTGCTGTTACTGAAAACGATTTTACGCAAGTCACCCGCGTAGCCAAATTGGACAAAGATAGTACAAGACCCCGAACAGTCATCGCCAAACTCCGTACTCCACGTCAGCGTGACATTCTACTAGCTGCGGTTTATAATTTCAACAAGAAGAATCCAGAAAGTAAACTAAATTCCCAAAATTTAGGCATCGGTGGCAAAATTTTTCCAGTGTTTGTAGCTGAGCATCTTACACCATCTAACAAATCTCTACATGCTGAAGCAAGAAAAAAAGCTAAAGAGTCAAATTATAAATATGTATGGGTCAGGAATGGTCGCATTTATGTTCGTAAGGACGATACATGTCAGGCGTTGCTTATTCGTAGCACTGAAAGCATAAAGCTTATAAAGTAATTTAGCTGATTCAACTTGTTTACCAATATTCTCGGCAAATGTTGTTGTACTTTTATTTTGATAACATTCACAATATATTACCAAAACATACGGGGTATGAGGACAAAGACTGATGAGCTCTATAATAATATTCTCTTATGTTCCTATGATGTGATCGTATTTACTGAAACCTGGCTTAATGCGAATGTGTATAATAACGAATTTATAGATGCTAGGTATATCGTATATCGCCGGGATCGCCTCTGCAATGTATCTAGTGTTACAAACAATGCCAAATCCAACTGTGTTCCTAAGCGTGATGGTGGAGGTGTTCTTATCGCAGTATTACGTGACATAGAATCTTGTAGACTTTCTAACCATGAATCTGCCTGTGAGGATCTGTGGGTATTGTTGAATATCAAATTAAACAATGTGTTTAAAAAAATTGCTCTATGTGCGGTTTATCTGCCATCTCCACCAATCTTGGATACTCAAACAATATTTATTAATAGCTTGAGTGATGTTTTTAATTATTTTAACGATGTAATTGTAATGGGTGATTTTAATCTTGGTCGCATCCAGTGGGTAGGGATGAGGATGCTGGATGTATGATAACTATATAATTTTAACAGTAAAATGGAATGCGATCTTATTGATTGCATTGCGTCAAACGAGCTGCAACAATACAATCATATAACTAACAGTAATGGTAGGATACTCGACTTGATTCTAAGCACAATACGTGATGGCAAGGTAGATAGACCACTGCAACCTCTCAGCAGACTTGACGAGCATCACCCACATGTTTTGTATAGTATCACAAATACTAGGGCAACAAGTCTACACGACAAGTATAAAGCTAAATATAATTACTTTAAAGCAGATTATGATTCTATTGTAGACGCGTTAAGGATCACGGATTGGCATTTTGAATTTTCGGGCTGTAGTACAGTGGATGAAATGGTATCAAGATTTTACAAGATAGTTAGGGATATTATTCAGAAATATGTCCCAATGCACTCCATTAGAAGGCGAAATTTCCGCCATGGTTTACGTATTCATTAATTAGAACTGCGTGCTGAAAAAACAAATGTAGGTCAAGATATCGTAAATATGAAAACCCTCGCGATAAAATTGAATATGAACTGATTCGTGCTAGATGTCATAAACTGATAAATCAATGCTACATTGATTACAAGCACCGAATTGAATTAGCTATAGCTAAAGATCCTAAATTATTTTGGCAATTTGTGAAACATAAGCGCGGAAACAATAGCTCCTACCCTTCGCGGATGCACCTGAACGATACCTGGGCTGAAAGCGGATCCGATACTGCCAATCTGTTTGCGTCACACTTCTCTTCTATATACTCCCACAACGGCCATACAGATTCAAACATCTTGGATAGCGCAGGCTTAATTACTGACTGTGTTCCGTCTATTATAAAATTTAGTACCAAAGATGTTTTTCAAAAATTAAAACAGCTAAATGTGAACAAAGGCGCTGGACCTGACTCCATTCCACCGATATTTTTAAACGTAGTGCATCTGGTTTAGCTATACCTGTTACTGTTATTTACAATTATTCACTGGAGAAGGGTACTTTTCCCACCGAATGGAAAAAGCGCTAATCATTCCAATATTTAAAAGGAATTCAGGACGATATAAAAATTATAGACCCATTGCAATTTTATCTTGTCTTTCAAAATTGTTTGAATCGCTGTTGCAGCCAATACTCGCTCGTCACTTTGAAAAATACCTATCGCCCCACCAACATGGCTTTAGGCAAGGTCGATCAATACAAACGAACTTAACTTGTTTTGTCTCTGATTTGTCCCAAGAAATAGACAAGGGTCACCAAGTCGATGCTATATACACAGACTTCAGCAGTGCTTTTGATAAAGTAAATCACTCACGCTTGGTTAAAAAACTGTCCACTTACGGTGTATTTGGATCATTGTTGTCTTGGTTTCGTTCCTATTTGTACATGCGTCCAATGGTGGTTGTTGTCAAAGGTTACGCGTCTCATGAGTATACTGCTGAATCTGGTGTACCTCAGGGCTCGCATTTGGGCCCCTTCTATTTATAGTGTATGTCAACGATATTACCTCTTACATTCGTCACTGTAATTATGCACTTTTTGCTGACGATCTTAAAATTTATAAAACAATAAAGACACACAATGACACTGAACTGATCCAGTCAGATCTTGATAACATCAAGTCATGGTGTGACACTAATTATGGTATTAAATTCGACCAAATGTTCCTTTAATACACAAAAGGTAACAAACGCATCCAATATTGTCATCTTACAACATTAGCAACGAA